>NW_026693546.1:0-259516 GCF_021218885.2 Marmota monax
CTGGCACGAAACCCAACACTAACTCTAGGGCTAAGTTAGGGCTAGGATTAGGGCTAGGGTTAGTGTTCAGCTTAGGCCTAGTGTTAGGGCTACAGTTATAGTTAATTTTAGGGTAAGGTATGTTGTTATAGCTAGGTTTAGAGGTAGGGTGAGTGTTAGAATTTGGGGTAGGGCTAGAGTAAGGGTTAGGGTTATGATTAAGGCTAAGTTTAGGGCT
The DNA here is from genome assembly GCF_021218885.2 of Marmota monax. Lineage (NCBI taxonomy): Eukaryota > Metazoa > Chordata > Mammalia > Rodentia > Sciuridae > Marmota > Marmota monax. The sequence goes on from NW_026693546.1 coordinate 218, forward strand.
AGGATGAGGCCTAGGGTTAGTTTTATGTTTAGGTCTAGAATTAGAGCCAAGGCTTATGTCATGTCTAGTGTCATAGTTTAGGGTAGATTTAGGGTTAGGTTTGTTTCTAGGTCTATTGTAAGTTTTAGGCTTAGGGTAAGGGTCAGGTTTACAGCTAGGTGTATTTTTAGGGTCAGGATCAGTGTTAGGATTTGTTTTAGGTTAAGGTTTAGTGAGAGGGCTCAAATGAGCATTAGGGTTAGGGTTATGTTTATGGTAATGGATAGGGTTAAACTAGGGTTGGGGCTAGGTTTATGGTTATGCTTAGGGCTAGGGCTATGATTAGGGCTTGGGTTAGGTTTAAAGCTCAGGATAGGGCTCAGATTAGGCTAGGTTTCAGGTTAAGTTAGTGCTATGGTTAGGGTTATGGCTAATGTAAGTACTGTAGTTACATTTAGGGCTAATTTTAGGGTTAAGTTTCGGGCTAGGTTGAGTGTTTGGGACAGCTTTAAGGTCAGGTTGATGTTTAGAGCTAGGGTTAATACTACGGTCTGAGTCAGGGTCAGAGTTAGTTTTAGGGTTCGGCTTAAAACTCGAATTAGGTCTAGGGTTAGGGTAGGTGTATGGTTAGGGTTTTGTTTATTTTAAGGATTAGTGTTAGAGCTATGGCTCAGTTTTGTTTTAGGCTAGGGCTAGGGTTAGGATTAGTGTTAGGCTTAGGGCTAGTGTTTGGGTTAGGCTTAGGCTTCCGATTAGGGTTAGATTTAGAGATAGGTGTTGATCTAAAGTTAGTGCTAGGGCTAAGGATAGGGCAAGGGTTAGGACAATGGTTAGGACTAGGGTTATGTTTATGGTAAGGAATAGGGTTAGAACTAGTGATAGGGCTAGTGTGATAGTTAGAGTTCATCTTATGGCTAGGTTTAAGGATATGGTTCAGGATAGGGCTAAATTAGGGCTAGGATTAGTGTTAGGTTTAGGCCTAGATTTAGGGTAAGGGTTAGGGTTGCATTTAGCTTAAACGAATGGGTTATAGCAAGATTGACGGCTTGGCGATTGGTAGTATTAGGGTTAGGGTTAGGGTTAGGGTTAAGGTTATGATTAAGGCTAGGGTTTAGGGCTAGGCTGAGGGCTAGTGTTGGTTTAAGAACAGTATTAGGTCTAGGGCTAATGTCAGGTCTAGGGTTACAATTAGAAATACATTTAGTGTTAGGTTTATGGCTTGGTCCAGTGTAAGGGTTAGGTTTAGGGTAAGGGTCAGTTTTAGAACTAGGGTTATTATTAGGTTCAGAATCAAGGTTAGGGTTTGGGTTAGGTTAGGGTTTAAGTTTAGGACTCAAATTAGCATAAGATTTAGGGTTGGGAAAATGACAGGGTTAGGTTTAGGGTTTAGTTGTAGTTTAGTGTAAGTGGTAGGGTTAGGGTTAGACCTAGGGTTAGCATAAGTTTTAGGGTTATCATTAGGCTAATGGATAGAGTTAGACCTAAGTTTAGGGCTAGGGTTATGTATAGAATTAGGGCTTTTGTTTGGGTTAGTGTTTGGTTTAAGTTAAGGTTTAAAGATAGGATGAAGACTGTGATTAAGGCTAGGGTTTTGGTTTGGGTTAGTGTTAGGCTTAGGGCTAAGATTAGGTCTAGCTTTAGGGTGATGGTAAGGGAAAAGGTTAGAACTACCCTATAGGTCTAAGGCAAGAGTGATAGTTTGTCTTAGGACTAGGGTTATGTTTAGTGTTAGGGATAGGCCTAAATTAGCTCTGGGATTAGGGCAAGGGTAAATGTTAGAGTTAGGCCTAGGGTTAGGGATAGGTTTGGATGAGGGTTAGGTTTAGGGTAAGGGATGAGTTTATACCTAGTTTTAGGGATAGGGTGATTGTTAGATTTAGGGTTAGGGTTAGGGATTGGGTATGACGAAGGCGAGGATTATGTCTAGGATGTGGGTTAAGGTTTATGTTAAGGTTAGGACTAGGATTAGTGCTAGGGCTAATTCAGGTCTAGGGTTAGAGTTAGGGATTGTTTTAGGGTTTGGTTTATATATAGGTCTATTAAGGGTAAGTTTTATGGTTAAGGTCAGGTTTAGAACTAGGGGTATTATTATGGTCAGATTTAGGGTTTAGGTTAGGTTATGGTTTATGTTTAGGGCCCGAATTAACATTAGATTTAGTGATAGGTTAACGATAGTTTTAGATTTAAAGTTCAAGTTACGTGTGGGATAATGGATAGGGTTAGGGATGGGCATAGTATTATGGTTTGGTGTAGGTTTAGCATAAGGGTTTGGGTTATCTTTAGGGTAATGGATAGGGTTAGAGCTAGGGTTAGGGCTAAGGTTATGCTTAGGTTTGGATGTAAATTTAGGCTTAGGCTTAGGATTAGGACTATGGTTAGCGTTAGGGTTAGCTTTAGGTTTAAAGATAGAGTAAGGATTATATTACGGCTAGGTTTTGCAATAGGTTAGGGCTAGGGCTAAATTAAGAACTTGTTATGATTAGGGCTAGTTTTAGGGTTATTGTTAGGGCTAGATATAGTTTCAAGGTTAGTGTGATGTTTAGAGCTAGGGTTAATGTCAGGGTAAGGGTTCAGATTAGGATTATGGTTAGAATTAAAGCCAGAATTAGGACTAGGGTTAGGTCTAAGGGAAGAGTTAGTGTTTGCCTTAGGCTAAGGGTTGTTATTAGGGCTAGGTCCAGGTTTTTCCTTAGGTCTAAGGCTAGAGATATGGCTAGATTTAGGATTAGGTTTAGTTCTAGGGCTAGTGTTAGAGTTTGGTTTAGGTTTATGTTCAGGTTGAGACCTACGATTAGTGTTAGGGTCCAAATAAGGATGAGGGTTAGGGTTAGGGTTTGGGTTATGGTTAGAACTAGAATTAGGGCTAGAGTTAGGACTAGTAATAGGATTAATGTTTGGGTTAGGTTATGGATTAGGGTTAGAATTAGGATTAGAATTAGTGTTAGGGTTTGGCTTAGGGTAAGGGATAGATTTAAAGCAAGGGTTCAGGCAAGGATTAGGGTTAAAGCTAGGTTTAGAACTCAGATTAGGGATAGTTTTTGTATTAGGATTAGGGCTATGGTTACAGTCTAGAATTCTAAACCTAGCTGTATCCCTATCTCTTATCCTAAGCCAAACCCTATCCCTAATGCTAACACTAGTACTAATAGTAATCCTTAGCCTAAATCAAACACCAACCCTATTACTATTCCAAACCCTAGCCCTCATTCTATCTCTAAACCTAACCAAAAACCTAACCCTAATCTTCACCCTTATTCTGACAATAACACTACTTATAGGACTAAACCTGACTCTATCCCTAAACTGAATCCTGAAACTAGCCCTACCAGTAAATTTTAGATAAACCTAACCCTAACACTACCCCTAGACCTAAACCTAATCCTAAATCTACTGATAACTCTAGCCCTATACCTAAACAATAACTTAGTCCTAGCCCTAACAATAACACTTAACTTAAAACAAACAATAATACTACCCCTAGTTCTAACAATACTCCTGATTCTGGCTTTCACCCTAACTCTAATCAGAACACTGACCCTGACACTAACACTAAACCTAGCTCTAAATCTGACTCTAAACCAAAATCTAAACCTAACACTAGACCTAGCCATAACTCTAATTTTAAAACTATCCCTAATTAGAACCCTAGATCTTACATTACCCATAGCACTAAAACTAGACCTAAACCTAACACAAAACCTAGCCCTAATCCAAGGCCTAAACCTACCCTAAGCATAAACCTAACCCTAAACCTAGCCCTAACCCTAAGCCTAACCCTCACCTTAGACCTAAGCATAGCTCAAAGCCTAACCTTTGGCCTAAACATAACCCTAGCCTTATCCCTAACAATAACCCTAACCCTAGTTCTAACCCTAACCCTAACTCTAACCCTAACCCTATACATTACCCTTATTATAACCCTATTCCTAATGCTAACTCTAGACCTAACCCTAACCTTATCGCAAACCCTAAATCTCTCCATCACCCTAAACCTACCCTGAACCCTAAACCTAACCATATTCATTACCCTAATCCTAACTCTAACCCTAATGCTCATTTGAGCCCTATCCCTAAATCTTAACCTAATACAAACCGTAACCCTGACACTGAACTTAAAAATACCCCTAGATCTAAAACTGACCCTTACCCTAAACTTAACACTTACAGTAGACTAAGACATAGACCTAATTCCAAATCTACTCCTAAATGTAACACTAGACCTGACATTATCCCTAGTGCTAATTCTAGACCTAACCCTACAACAAACCCTAGCCCTCATCCTAGCCCTAAACCTAGCCTTAATCATAACTGTAACCCTAAACCTAGCCCTAATCCTAATTCTAACCCTCACTCTACCTCTAATCCTAGCTATAACACATCCCTTACCCTAAATCCTAAACCTAGTCCTAATGCTAGGAGTAAGCTGAACATTAACCCTAGTTCTAATCCTTGCCCTGATTGAGCTCTATCCCTAAAACTAACCATAACCCTAGCCCTAAGACTAACTGTAACTCTCACCCTAGCCTTATCCCTAGTTCTATCCTTATCATTTACCATAACCCTAAACCTAGCCCTCACCCTTGCCCTATCATTAGACCTAGCCCTAATCCTAGATCTAACCCTAACTCCAAGTCTCAAGATAACCCTCAGCCTAAGCCTAACACAAACACTAGCCCTGAACCTAACACTAATCATATAACTTAGGACTAAAACAAAACTGAGCAATAGAGGCTGAAGATGTGTCTCAAGCGGTAGCACATTCACCTGGCATGCACGGGGTGCTGGGTTTGATCCTCAGCAACAATAAAAATATAATAATAATAATAAAAAGATGTTGTGTCCACCAAAAATTAAAAAAATATAAATATTAAAAAATTCTCTCTCTCTCTCTCTCTCAAAAAAAAAAAAAAAAAAACTGAGCAATACTCCTAACCTTAAACCTTAACCTAATCCAAAGCCTAACACTACACCTAGACTTAACCCAAGCCCTAATTCGAGTCCTTACCATAACCTTAAACTAACCCTGACCCCGAATCATATCCTAACACTCATCCTAGGTCTAAACAAGACCCTAAACTTAAACGGAACCCTAACAGGAACCCTAGCCTTAATTTGAGTCATAACCCTAAACTTAAAACTAACCTTGAGGCTGACTCATATCCTAACAGTCACCCTAGCTCTAAAGACCACCCTAACCTTAAACTGAACCCTAACAGTAATCCTAGCCCTTATTTGAGTCCTAACCCTAACCCTAAAACTAACACTGTCTCTGAATCATATCCTAATACTAACCTAGCTATAAATATCACCCTAACATTAAACCTAACACTAACACTAGACCTACACCTACCCCTAACCCTAATTGTAACCCTAGTTCTTATATTATCCATTGCCATAACATTAGCCCTAACCCTAACACAAAAATTAGAACTAATCTGAGCCCTAAACCTAGATTTAACCCTAACCCTAACCCTAAATCTAGCCCTAAACCTAGCCCTAATCCCAGCTCTAAGCTAGTGAAACCCTAACCCTAATGGTAACCCTAGACTTATCCCTAATCCTTAATCTAACCAAAACCCTAACCCTATTAATAGTCATAACCCTACCCTCACTCTAGCTCTAAACTTATTCCAAACCCTTATGTTAACCCTGACCATTTTTTTCACCCTAACAGTAATCCTAGGTCTAAACCTGGCCCCAACCCTAGACCAAACCCTAACACTAAACCTAGACATAAACCAAATCCTAAATCTAGCCTTAACTCTAGCCATAGACCTAAACAAAAACATGTTCCTAGCCCTTAAAGTAACCCTTAACTTAACAGAAACACTAACCCTATCCCTAGACCTAAACCTAGTTCTAATTCTGCCTGTAACCCTAACTCTAATTCTAACCCAAACACTGACCCTGCTTTTAAGAGTAAACCTACCTCTAAAACTGACCCTAACAAAAATCTAAACCTAACACTAGACCTAGCCAAAATCCTAACCCTAAAACTAGCCCTAATCATAACCCTAGCTCTTACATTACCCACAGCCCTAACCCTAGGCCTAAACCTAACACAAAACCTAGAGCTAATCCTAGGCCTACGCATAACCTTAACACTGATCTAACACTTGATTAGTCCTAACCATAGCTCAAAGCCTAACATGTATCCTAAAAATAAACCTACACCTATCCCTAAATATACCCCTAACACTAGCCCTAATCCTAAACTTAACCCTAGTCCTAAACTTAGCTCTAAACCTATCCATTACTCTAAACCTAACCCTAAACCTATTGATAACACTAGGCCTAACCCTAACCCTAAACCTAACAAGAAAAACTAACACTAGACATAACCCTAAACCTCACACTCACCATAGACCTAACTCTAGCTCAAACCCTAACCCTTACCATAAAACTAAACATAACCATAGCCCTAAACCTAAACCTCAACCTCAATCTAACACTAACAATAATCCTATGCCTACATCTAACAATATCCTTTACCCTTACCCTTACCCTAATCATACTCTATTCTTATCCCTAGACCTAACTCTAAACCTAACCCTTGCCCTAGCCCTAACCCTAGCTCAAAATCCAACCCTTATGCTAAACATAACCCTAACACTAACCCTAGTTCTAACCCTAACCCTAACCCTAACTCAAGACCTATTCCTAACCATAACCCTAGCCCTACACTTAGCTCTAACCCTATTCATTATTTTAACCATTACCCTTACCCTAATGCTAACCCTAGGCCTAACACAAACACTATCGCTAAACCTAAACCTATCAATTACTGTAAACATAACCTGAACCCAAAACAAAAACCTATCATTACCCTAACCCTACCTAATGCTTTTTTGACCCCTAATGATAAACACTAACCTCAACCAAACTCTAACCTGAACCTGACCCTAATAGTTCCCATAGCTCTAAACCTGACCCTTAGCCCTAAACCTAACCCTTACACTAGACTTAGCCATAAACCTAATCCTGAAACTTTCCTCTCCTCAACTGTAACCCCACACCTGATATTAGCCCTAGCCCTAACCCTAGCCGTATCCCTAACAAAAACCCCAGACCTTATCGTAGCCCTAAACCTAGATTAATCTTAACCCTATACCTAGCCCTAGCTCTAACCCCAATACTAACCCTAGCCCTAATCTTAGCCCTAATTTCACCCCATCTTTAAACCTAACCCTAACCGTAGATCTAAGCATAAATATAACTCTCACACTAGCCCTATCACTAGTTCTAACCATATCCCTTAATGTAACCTAACCCTAGCTCTAAACTTAGTCCTAATCCGTGCCCTGTCCATAGCCCAAGCACTAAGATTAGATCATAATCTATTTCTAAATCTAAACCTAACTGGAAGCCTAAGCCTAACCCTAAAACTAGCCTTAATCCTAACACTAATCCTAAAACTAGCCCTAATCCTAGCCCTAGCCTTAAAACAACCTGAGTCATAAGCTCTATTCCTAACCCTTAAGCTAAACCAAACCCTAACCATACACCTACACCTAACCCTAGCCCTAATTCGAGTTTTAAGAAGAACCCTAAAACTAACCCTGACACTGACTCTGACACTAACACTAATCCTAGCTCTAAAAATCACCCTAATCCTAACACTAACCCTAACACTAATGTTAGCCCTAAACTTAACCCTAAAATTAGCCCTAATCATAGCCCTTGTACTTACATTAGCCATAATCCTAACCCTACCACTAACTTAACCCATATCCTAGCCCTAAACTGAGCCCTAACCTGAGCTTTAACTCTAACCCTAACCCTAACCCTAGCCCTAGCCCTAATTATAACCATAGCCCTAGCCCTCCCCTATACATTACCATAACAATAACCCTAACCCTAATGCTAACCCTAGGCCTAAACCTAACCCTATCTCTAATCCTATCCCTATCCATTTCCCTAAACCAAACATGAACTCTAATTCTAAGCCTTGCATTACCCTAACCCTTACCCTAATGCTAATTCAATCCCTTTAAGCCTGAACCTATTCCAAACCCTAACCTAGACCTTCAACTTAATAATATCCCCAGGCCTAAACCTGACCCTAACCCTAAACCTAAACCTTACACTAAATGTTCCCATAATCGTAACACTAAAACCATCTTTAAACATAATTCGAGACTTAAAATTAACCATACTCCTAATCCTAGCCCTAACCCTAAAAGGAACCCTAGCCCTCATCCTAGCCCTAAAGCTACCCTTAATCATAACCCTAATCCTAACCCTTATTCTAAACATCACCCTACCTCTAAAACTAGCATAAAACCATCCTTCACCCTAAACTAAATCCTAAATCTAACCCTAATTCTATGCTTAAACTGAACACTAACCATAGACCTAATCCAAGCCATAATTTAACCCTATCCCTAAACCTCACCCTAACCTTAGCCTTAAGACTTACAATAATTCTCATACTAGCCCTATCACTAGTTCTAATCCTACCCCTTACCATAACCATAAGCCTAACCCTAACCCTTGCCCGATCCTTAGTCCTAGCCCTAACCCTAATCCTAAACCTCACACTAACACTAAACCTAATCCTAACTCTATTCATTAAACTAGCCCTAAATCTACCACTAGCAGTAAAACAAAAACAAGCAATAGTCCTAACCCTAAACCTAACATAAACCAAACCCTAACACTACACCTAGACCTAACTATAGCCTTAATTCGAGTACTAAACATAACCTTAAAAGTATACCTGACTCTGACTCATATGCTAAACTCACCCTAGCTTGAAACACCATCCTAAACTTAAACCTAAACTTAACAGTGACCCTAGCCCTTATTTGAGTCGTAAACCAAAGCCTGACCCTGACTCATATCCTAAAATTAACCCTAGCTCTAAATATCACTGTAAACTTAAACTTAACCCTAACACTAAAACTATGCCTACCCCTACCCCTAACCCTAAAACTAACCCTAATTGTAACCCTAGTTCTTATATTAGTGATTGCCCTAACCCTAGTCCTAACCCTAACACAAAACTAGCCCTAATCCAAACCCTAGCCCTAACCCTACCCTAACTTTAGCCCTAAACCTAGCTCTAAAACTATCCCTTACCCTAAGTGAAACCTTAACACTAATGGTTAACATAGACCTACCCCTAATCCTTAGGCTAACCAAAATTTTAACACTGTTAATAGTCCTGACCCTAGCTCTCATTCTACCTCTAATCCTATCCCAAACCCTTTCACTAATCCTGACCCTTATTCTGACCCTAACAGAAACCCTAGGTCTAAAACTGACCCTAAACCCAGAGCAAACCCTAACACTGGTCATACCGCTAACTTATACCTAAAACTAACCCTAAACCTAGCCCTAAGACTAACTCTCACACTATCCTTATCCCTACTTCTAAGCCTATCCATTACCATAATCCTAACCCTAGTCCTAAACCTTGCCCTATCCTTAGTCCTAGCTCTAACCCTAGATCTAACTCTAACTCAAAATCTAACCCTAAACCTAAGCCTAAGCCAAACACTAAAACTAGCCCTAACCCTAATGCTAATGGTAAAACTAGCCCTAACCCTAACCCTAGCAGTAAAACAAACTGAGCAATAGCCCTAACCATAAACCTTAACTTAAACCAAACCAAACCTTAACACTAAAACTAGACATAACCATAGCCTTAATTCGAGTCCTAACCCTAACCTTAAAATCTAACCCTGACCCTAACTCATATCCTAATGCTCACCCTAGCTCTAAACACCCTCCTAACCTTAAACTGGAACCTAAAAGTAAACCTATTCCTAATTTGAGTCCTAACCCTAACCCTGACCCTGACTCATATCCTAACACTAACCCTAGGTCTAAATATTATCTTAACCTTAAACCTAACCCTAACACTAGACCTACCCCTAACCCTAAAACTAACCCTCATTGTAACCCTAGTTCTTACATTTGCCATTGCCCTTTCATTAGCCCAAAACCTAACCCCAAAACTAGCCCTAATCTGAGCCCTAAACCTAGATTTAACCCTAACCCTAACTCTAGCCCTAACCCTAGCTCTAAGGCTATCACTTACCCTATTAATAACCCTAACCCTAATGGTAGCCCTAGACCTATGCCTAATCCTTAGGCTAACCAAAATCCTAACCTTATTAGTAGTCTTGAACCTAGCCCTCATTCTAGCTCTAATCCTATGCCAAACTTGAACACTAACCCTGACCCTTCTCCTGACCCTAACACAAACCTTAGTTCTAAACCTGACCCTAACACCAGAGTAAAACCTAACACTAGCCCTTGACCTAAACCTAATCCTAAATCTAGCCTTATATCTAGCTTTAGAACTAAACAAAAACCTAGTCCTAGACATAACAATAACCCTTATCCTAACAAAAACTCTACCCTAACCCTAGACATAAACCTACTCCTAATTCTGGCTATAACCTAACTTGAACTCTAACCCAAACACTGACTCTTCCTTTAACCATAAACCTACTTCTAAGCCTGACCCTAAATCAAAATCTAAAACTAACACTAGATCTTGGCATAACCCTAACCCTAAAACTATCCCTAATCATAATCCTAGCTCTTACATTACCCACAGATTTAAACCTAGGCCTAAACCTAACACAAAACCTGGAGCTAATCCTAGGCCTTAACCTAGCCCTAAGCATAACCCTAACCCTAACCATAGACCTTACCAAACTTTACTGTCACCTTAGTCCTAACCGTAGCTCCAAACCTAACACTTATTATAAACATAAACCTAGAATTATCCCTGAATCTAACCCTAAACCTAGTCCTAATTCTAACCGTAACCCTAGCCCTAACCCTAGCTCTAAACCTACCCATTACCCTAACCCTAACGAAAATGTAACCCTAGCCTTAACCCTAACCATAATCCTAACCCTAAACAGAAAACTAACCCTAGACCTAACCCTAAACTAATACTCACTATAGCCCTAACCATAGATCAAACTCTAAGCCTTACCATAAACCTAAACATAACCATAGACCTAACCCTAACCCTAAACTTAAATCTAGCCCTGTCCCTAAACCTAAACTTACATCTAACCCTAACCCTAAACTTAATTATAACCATTCCCCTAACCCTAACTCTAACCCTAAACCTACCGTAATCCTATCCCTAAACATAATCCTGAACCTAACCCTTGCTCCAACACTAATCATAGCTCAGAACCTAACTCTGACACTAAACATAACACTAACTCTAACCGTAGTTCTAACCCATACCCTAACACTAACTCAAGACCTAATCCTAACCATGAGTCTAGCTATAAAGTTAACTCTAACTGTACCCATTGCCCTAATAATAACCCATACCCTAATGCTAATTCTAGGCCTAACCCTATCTCAAGACCTAATCCTAACCATAACCCTAGCCCTAAACTTAACTCTAACTGTATCCATTACGCTAAACATAACCATTCCCCTAATGCTAACCCTAGGCCTAACACTAAACCTATCACTAACCCTAACCCTATCAATTACCCTAAACCTAACCTTCACCCTAAATCTAACCCTATCATTACGTTAACCATAATCATAATTCTAATTTGAGCCCTAACTCTAAACTCAAACCTAAAAGAAACCCTAACGATGACCCTGACCCTTATAATTCACCTAGCTCTAACCTGACCCCTACCCTAAACCTAATCCTAAAACTATCTATAACTATAACCCTAGACCTGATATTAGCCATAGATATAATCCTAGCCCTAACCTGAACACAAACCCTAGCCCATATTAGCACTAAACATAGCCTTAATCATAACCCTAACCTTAAACCTAGGTCTAACTTAAAACCAGCCCTATCCCTAATCTTAGACCTAACTTAGCCCTATCCCTAACCCTAACACTAACCCTAGCCCTAAAACTAAGTCTAACTCTCTCCCTAGCCCTAAAATTAGTTCTTATCATATCCCTTACTGGAATTATATACCTAGCTCTAATCCTAGGCCTAACCCTAGCCATTTCCTGAGCCCTAGCCCTAACCTTGGAACTAAACTTAACTCTAAATCTAACTCTAATGCAAAGCCTAAGCCTAAATCTAACACTAACCCTAACCCTAAACCTAATGCTACTCCGAAAACTAGCCCTAACTCTAGGCCTAGCCCTAATACAAAACCGAGCCATATCCCTAAACCTAATCCTTAACCTAAACCAAACCCTAACCCTACACCTAGCTCTAACCCTAGCCCTAATTCTACTTTTAAGTTGAACCCTAAAATTAGCCCTAACCCTGATTCTGACGCTAACACTAACCCTAGCTTTAAACATCACCCTAAACATATCACTAGACCTAGCCTTAACCCTAACCCTAACCCTAACCCTAAAACTAGCCCTAAATGTAACCCTAGTACTTACATTAGCCATAACCCTAACCCTAGCCCTAACTCTAACCCCAAACCTAGCCTAATCTGAGCCCTAAACAGAGCTTTAACCCTGATCCTAACTGTAACCCTAAACCTAACACTAAGAATAACAATAACTTTAGCTTTAAAACTAGCTCTAACCCTATCAATTACCCTAACCATAATCCTAATGCTAATGCTAACCCTAGGGCTAGACCTTACCATATCCTTAATCCTAACCCTAACCATTACCCTAAACCTAAATTGAAACTTAAACCTAACTATATCCTTACCCTAATCCTAACCGTATGCTAATTCGAGCCCTAAATTGAAACCTTAACCTATCCCAAACACTAATCACTACCCTGACCCAAACAATACCCTTAACTCTAAACCTGATCCTAACCCTAAACCTAACCCTTACACTACATCTAACCTAACCCTAAACTATCTTTCACTGTAAAGCTGGACCTGAAATTAGCCCTAGCCCTAATACTAGCCCTAAACCTAGCCTTAATTCTAACCCAAACCATAACCCGAGGTTTAAGCCTAATTCTAACCCTTACCCTAGACCTAAACCTAGCTATAACCCCATCCCTTACCCTAAACCTAACAATAACCATAAACCTAACCATAATCTTAAACCTAACTATAACCCTTGCCCTAACCCTAGTGCTAACCCCAACACTAAGCCTAGCACTAACCCTAATTTAGTCCTTTCCTAACCCTAAACTTAGCCTTAAGACTAACTCTAACTCTTGCCCTAAACCTAGCCCTAGTTCTATCCTTAGCCCTAGCCCAACACTGAATCTAAACCTAACTCTGAATTGAAACTTAACTCTAAATTTAAACATAACCATAATCCTAAACCAAAACCTAACACTAGTCCTAACAATAATACTAATCCTAAAACTTGCCTTACTCCTAGCCCTGGCCTTAAAACAAACCAAGCCATATCCCTAACCCCAACCCTTAACCTAAACCAAACCATAAACCTACACCTAGCCCTAAACCTAACTCTAAAAAAAACCCTGACCCTGACCCTGATCCTAAAACTAATCCAAGCTCTAAACATCACCCTAACCTTAAATTAACCCTAACACCAGACCTTTTCTTAACCCTAACCCTGAAACTAGCTCTAACATTAACCCTAGTTCATACATTAGTCGTTGTCATAACACTAGCCCTAACCCTAACACAAATTCTACCCCTAATTCTAATCCTAACTGTTAGAGTCTGTAAACAAGTCAAAATAACACCTGGCATTTTGCCAGGGGAATGTTAAAGTTCGTAAACAAGTCTAGATGGTGCCTGGCAAAATGCCAGAGGGAGTGGTTTGAGAAGTAACAAAAGCGAGCCATTAAGTGTGGAGATTCCTTATTGGTTGACTGATGTATCTAGTTTATGCTAATTAGATAAGCTGTGGAATGTATAAATACTGCTCCTGTCCTGCAATAAACGGCTCCCACTCCTGCTGTATCAACGTACACAAGTTGTTCATCACCCCCCCGGTTATTTTGCAGCAGCCGGACTGCGGCACCTAACCCTAGCTTAAACCCTAATCTTAACCCTAACTAGCCATTACCCTAACCCTAAACCAACCCCTACCCCTAGCTCTAACCTTATCCCTTGCCCTAAGACAAACCCTATACCAAATGCTAACCCTAGTCCTAACCTTAATCCTTAGCCTAACTTAAACACTAACAGTATTACTAGTCCTAACCCTAGCCCTCATTCTAGTTCTAACCCTAACCTTGACCCTTATTCTGATCCTAACAGTAACCCTAGGTCTAAACCTGACTCTAACCCTAGACCAAACCCTAACACTAGCCCTACTGGTAAGCCTATTCCTATACCGGACCATATCACTAGAACTAGACCCCAAACTAATCCTAAATATAGCTATAATTCTAGCCCTAGACATAAACAAAAACCTAGCTCCAGCGCTAACAATAACCCTTAACCTAAACTAAACACCCTGCCCCTAGACCTAACACTAGTCCTAATTCTGGCTCTAACCCTAACCCTTATCCTACCCAGAACACTGACCCTGACCCTAACATTAACCTATCTCTAAACCTGACCCTAACCCAAAACCTAGTCCTAATACTAGACCATCCAACACCCTAACCCTAATACTAGCCCTAAACATAACCCTAGCCCTAACACTTTTTTAACCCTAATCTTAACCATAACAGTAGCCCTAACCCTAACCATAGTCCCAACCCTAACCCTAACCCTAATACAAAACCTAGCCATAATCCTAGGCCTAAACTTAGCCCTAAGCTTAACCTAACCCTAACCCTAGCCCTAACACTAACACTTTCCTTAGACCTAACACTAGCTCAAAGCCAAACCCTTACCATAAAAAAACCCTAGCCCTATACTAAACCATAAACCTAACTCTAGCTCTTATCCTAGCCTTAATCCCAGCTCTAACTTTAGTTCTAACCCAGTCAATTACCCTAACCCTAACCCTAACCCTAATTATAACCCTATCCCTAACACTAAACCTAACCCTAAACATAAAGGTATCCCAAGACTTAACCATAAACCTAAACCTCAAAATAGCCCTAGCCCTAGCAGAAACATTAAGCCTTACACTAAACCTAATCCTAAGACTAGCCCTAAATTATAACCTAACCCTAATCATAAATCTAACATTATCCATTGCCCTAAAACTAACCCTAACTGTAATGAAAACTCTAGCCATAACCCAAACCCTAAACCAAACCCTAACCATAAACACATCCCTAGACCTGAACGTAAACCTAACCCTCGCCCTAGCCACTACCTTAGCTCAAACACTAACCCTTACTCTAACCTAACCATAACCCTGGCCTTAACCTAACACTTACCATAAACCAAATCCTAGCCCTATCCCTAAACCCAACTCTAATTTTAGACATAATCCAAACCAAAACCTAGCCCGAACCCTAGCTCTAAATCTATCCATTATACTAAACATAACCCTAACCTAATGCTAAACTTAACCCTATTGCTAAACCTAACCCATCCATTACGCTAAACCTTAACTGAAACCTAAACCTAACCCTATCCATTACCCTAACCATAAGCCTAAACCTAACACTAATTCAAGCCCTAAACCTTAACTTTGACCAAAACCAAATGCTAACCCTGACCCTAACCCTAATAACACCCTTAACTCTAAACCTGACCCTTACCTTAAACATAGCTCTGACACTAGACCTAGCAATAACCTAACCATAAAACTCTCCATAATCATAACTCTAGACTTGACATTAGCCTAGCCTAGTTCTAGCCCTTAACCTAAAAGAAACCCTAGCCCTAAACCTAGCCTTAATCCTAACCTAAACATATCCCTAGCCCTAATCCTATTTCTAATCCTCACCCTAGCCCTAAAGCTACCTGTAACCCCACCCATTCCCCTAAACTTAATCCTAACTCCAATGCTAATCCTAAACCAAGCCCTACCCTTAGGCCTATCCCTAACACTAACCTTAGACCTAATCCTAGCCCTATTTTAGCTTTAACCCTAACCCTAAAACTAAGCCTAGTCCTAAATCTATATCTATATCTCGTCCTAAATATATATCTAACTCTCATCCTAGCCATTTTTCTAGTTCTAACCCTTTCCCTTACCGTAATACTAACCCTGGATCTAGCCGTAACTCTAAATCTAACCCTAACCCTAAGCCTACACCTCACCCTAACACTAGCCCTAACCCCAACACTAATTCAAAATATAACCCGAACCCTAGCCCTAGCCCTAAAAGAAAACCGAGCCACAGCCCTAACCCTAACCCTAATGCATAGAAGTCAAGATGAAGTGAAACCTGAAAACACAAACTGTTCCTGACAGCAAACCTTGAACTGAGAAGGCCCAACCTGGGAAACATGGTAATGCTAGGTAAAAGACAAATCCTTACCGGTATCAAAGAAATTTGAACAAAACTAACTCTAACCCGAACATTAGTTCTAACCCTAGCCCTAACCCTAATCCTAAAACTAAGGCTTTCTTGTTTATAGAGCTTGATCATAAAAGTCCCAAACTTGGGGTGCCTAGTAGGGAAAGGTAACAGATGAATCCTGCCCAATATCAAAAATTCTGACCAATATTTGGGGAAGGTGTTTCAGTACATGCCTATTTTCCCTGTTTTCTCCTAATGTGTTCTTGGATAAATTGTTTTTTCATGCTTCAGCTTAAGGTATTTTCACAAGAAACAAACCAGAGCATGCTAACAGTGAAGATATTGAGTGTGTGAAGCTTCATGCAGCTAGCACCAACCCTGTTTGATTACCAGCTCCATTTCCATTCACACCTATAGGCCATAATGTAGTGAAAACTAAAAATTTAAACTTTCCTGAAACTGAATCATTGAACCTTGAAGGCCCAAACTTGGGGAGCCTACTAAGGTTGGTCAAAGATGAATCCTGTACAGTATCAAAGTAACCTGACCAAAAAAAAAAAAAATCAAAGCTCTTTCAGTACATGTGGATTTTGCTTGCTCATAAAGCACTCAGAGATAAAGCTGTTTCTTTCTACTTCAGATTAGGTATACTTCACAGGAAACAAACCAGAGAATATTCACTGAGTACTGATTGAGTGTGTGAAGTTTCAAGTAGCTAGCACAAACCCTGTTTGATTTCCATGTTCATTTCCATTTACCCCTATAGGGCAAAAAGAAGAGAAACATGAAAATTGAAACTGTTCCTGAGAGAAAACCCTTTTACGTAAGAGGCCCAAACATTTGGAGTATAGTCAAAATAAAACTAGTGCTAACCCTAACCCTGGAATTCAAACAAAACTGAGCAATAAACTTTACACGAAACCTTAACTTAAAACAAACCCTGAATTACACATAGAACAAATCCTAGCCTAATTCATGTCCTAAACCTATTCTTAAAATTAACCCTGACCCTGACTTAAACCCTAACAATCACCCTGGCTCTGAAACTCCACTCTTACCTTAAACCAAACCCCAACAGTAAACCTAGTCCTAATTTGAGTCCTCATCCTAAAACTAACCCTTTCCCTGACTCCTACTAACAATAACCCTAGCTGTAAATTCATCCTAACCTTAAACCAAACCATAAACACTAGCCCTAAATCTAACTAAATTGTAATCCTGATTCTTACATTACTCATTGCCCTAACCCTAGCCCTAATGCTAATACAAAAACTAGCCATAATCTGAGCCCTAAACCTAGCTTTAATACCAACCCTAATCCTAACCCTACCCCTAACATTAGCTCTAACTCTATCCCTAAACCTAAACAAAACCCAAGCCCTAATGGTAACCCTTGACCTATCCCTAATCCTTAGGCTAATCAAAATCCTAACCCTATTAATAGTCCTATACCTAGCCCTCATTCTAGCTCTAACCTATCCCAAACCCTAACCCTAACCCTGACCCTTATTCTGACCATAATCCTAACCCTAGTTTTAAACCTGATTCTAACCCTACACCAAACCTTAACACTACCCCTACCAGTAAACTTATACTAAACCTGACTCTACCACTAGCCCTTGACCTAAACCTAATCCTAAATGTAGACTTATCTCTAGCCCAAGACCTAAACAAAAACCTAGCCCTAGCCCTAACAATAACCCTTAACCTAATGCAAAGTCTAACCCTGTTGGCAACAGGTCCACCTTGGCCCCTGGAGCCCTACCTCCACTAGTTTGTTCTGCATGCCAGTGTGGCCAGCTCACAAGGCCATGGCGAACTTGCGGTTTTTCTGTTCCTGCTTATCCGTCTGAGACATATGTATCCCACGGGAATGCCTTGACCTTTTCTGGTCTGATGGACTTATTGTTAAGGGAGGTTTCGGTACCTGACAATAATAGATGTTGAAACTAAATTTCTCCCCCCTCCCTCCTGCTTTTGGGTAGTTTTCCACTTCTGCTGCTTGGGGTATAAAAAAAGGTGTGTTAGCAATAAAGATTATTATTGACTCCTGGATGAAGAACCTTGGTGTCCTGTGTGTCTTTTAACCTCGCCGTCCCTCGCCGGACTCGGCTCCCTTGGCCGGACGCGGCAATTGGAGGCTCCCACCGAGATCCGGAAAGCAGGGGTAAGCGGACGGGGCTCACCTTCTAAGAAAGAAGGGGGAGGATTGGTTTAAAGATAATTTAAAGAGACAGGGTACGTACCATGGGTAACTCAACAGCGAAGGTTCGTCTGGCCAACGAACTGAAAGAGCTGTTAAATACACAAGGAACAGGAATAAAAACTAAGACTGCAACCGAATTCGCTGAAATTATTGCCCAGGCTTGTCCTTGGTTTCTGACAGGAGGATTTCTTAATAATAGTGACTGGGACCTGGTGAGGCATGACCTTCAGAAATTATTGAGGGACCGGGGCTCGGACAGTGTCCCAGTTGCCACCTTTTCCTTATGGAGGTTGGTAAAGGATGCTTTATTAACAGATAAAGTAAAGATCAAGGATCAGCTTGCTGAATGTGAACAGGCCCTTAATCAGGTGCAGGAAGAGCAAATGGCAGAATCCTTAAAGGATGAGGGTCCCCTTGAGGACTCGGGCTCAGGGGATAGGAAACACCTCCAGATTTCTAAGCCCAAAAATGATCCTGAGGACCTCAGTTCTCTCTCTGAGGAAGAGGAGGGATTAGAAAGGGAGATAGAGAAACTAGAACATCGCCTTAAAAGGGCAAATGTGAGGGTGCCTAGGGCCCCCTCAATTGCTGCACCTCCTCCCTATAATCCTGATTGGAATGAGGACGCCCCTACTAGACGGGCGGGGGTCCACTGGGGTTCTAGAGCGGCTCAGGTTTTTCCAATGATTGAAAACGCCGATGCTGATGGACAGCCAGCCAGAGCCCATGTCCCCCTAGCCTTCAAGGACATAAAACAGCTTAAGGAGGCGGTCATTAATTATGGACCTCATGCCCCTTTCACATTGACCCTCTTCGAGTCCTTCTCAGCCAGTAAACTGATACCTAATGATTGGCAGCAACTTTGCAGGGCTGTGTTATCTGGAGGGGATTTCTTATTGTGGAAAAGTGAATATCATGAAAGGTGCCACGAGCTGGCTCAGATTAACCTGAATGCGGGCCATCAACGGCAAAATGCTGAAATGTTGACAGGAACTGGGCAGTATGCCACCATAGGCCAACAAATTAATTACGACCCAGGTGTTTATGCTCAAATAGCCTCAGCTGCAGTTCATGCCTGGAAAGCCCTGCCCATTTCTAAGACTGAAGCAAAAATTTCCAAGATCTCTCAAGGGCCCTCTGAACCTTATTCGGACATTATAGCCCACCTAATGCAGGCAGCTGGAAAAATATTCCCTAATCTGGAACAGCCTATGCCACTTATTAGACAACTGGCATATGAAAACGCTAACACTTACTGCCAAAATGCTATTAAGTCCTCCCGGGCCAAAAGTATAGATGACATGATTCGAGCATGCAAAGATATAGATGGGCCTCATATTACTGGTCAGGTTTTGGCTGCTGCCCTTACGACTGGAATGCAAAAATCTGATAACAGGGGAACCCGCTATAAGGGGTGTTTTAAGTGTGGGAAACATGGACATATAAGGAGAAACTGCCCGGAAAGAAGCGAGGGTGCTGGCAGAGGGATACCTGGAATTTGTCCTAGATGTCATAAAGGAAATCATTGGAGCAGTGAGTGCAGGTCAAAATTTGACATCCAGGGTAACCCAATACCGTCGGGAAACGGGAACAGGGGCCCGCCCTGGGCCCCAGAAGCCAAAGTGTACGGGGCAATGCAGGAACGAAACAGTGCCCCGGGGAGTGGGCGTCTCCGCCGCATCCCACTGACCAACCCCTTTCTATCTGGGAACTCCCCAGGGGAACACCAGGAAGCGCAGGACTGGACCTCAGTTCCACCTCCTGAGCTGTATTAACTCCCCAAATGGGACCTCAGAAGCTG
This sequence comes from Marmota monax, assembly GCF_021218885.2. NCBI lineage: Eukaryota > Metazoa > Chordata > Mammalia > Rodentia > Sciuridae > Marmota > Marmota monax. The sequence continues at coordinate 20,438 of NW_026693546.1, forward strand.
CCTACTGGGGTTTTTGGACCCCTACCAGAGGGGACGGTGGGACTAGTGTTGGGACGAGGTAGCGCAACTCACTGGGGCTTAAAGATTCTTACGGGGGTTGTTGATGCTGATTATCAGGGAGAAATAAAAATAGTAGTAGAAGCTACCCAAGGAATTGTTATTCTTCCCCCTGGGGAGCGTATAGCTCAATTGCTGCTGCTACCCTTAGTTTCCATTCCTGGGCACACCCTCCGTGGGTCCCGGGGCGACGGCAGCTTTGGCTCCACTGGAACTCCCCAGGCCTTTTGGGTAGCTCATTTGGATTTGCGTCCCAACCTGACCATTGAGATACAGGACAAGGCTTTCAAGGGAATACTAGATACAGGGGCGGATGTCTCTGTCATTTCTGAAAAACAATGGCCCCCTGCCTGGCCCCTCCAGAGTCCCTCGGCCATATTACAGGGGATAGGACAGACCCGACCAAAAATAAGTGCCTTCTTTTTAAAATGGAGAAATGGCGAAGGACATAGTGGCCATTTCCAGCCTTATGTGGTGACTGGACTCCCCACGAATCTTTGGGGGAGGGACTTGCTTCATCAAATGGGGGCTATTCTCACTACCCAGACTTTGAAAGGAAATAATGACTTTGTTAATGATGCAATGCTAGACATGGGATGGATCCCTGGAAGGGGACTAGGAAAGAGACATGAGGGCAAAATATCACCCGTGGATCCAGCAGAACAGGTTACCCGGCGGGGAAGAGACCAGAGAGGACTGGGAAATTTATTCTAGGGGCCACTGAAGTGTGGCCACCTCCACTGTCCATTACTTGGTTATCAGATGACCCTGTGTGGGTAGAACAGTGGCCCCTAACTAAGGACAAATTACAGGCCGCTTCCCTATTAGTTCAAGACCAGCTTGAGTTAGGACACGTGGTGCCCTCTACCTCCCCTTGGAATACCCCTATTTTTGTTATACAAAAGGGGTCTGGGAAGTGGAGGCTTCTTCAGGACCTACGGGCTATCAATAAAACTATGCAACCCATGGGACCCTTACAGCCAGGGCTACCCTTTCGTACTGCGATCCCAAAGGATTGGCATCTTATTGTCATAGATTTAAAAGATTGTTTCTTCTCTATCCCCTTAGACCCACGAGACCGAAAGCGTTTTGCTTTTTCCTTGCCTTCCACAAACTTTAGGGAACCTTACCAACGGTATGAATGGACTGTCCTACCTCAAGGGATGACTAATAGTCCTACAATGTGCCAATATTTTGTAGCTGAGGTTTTGCGACCCTTTCGACAGCAGTTCCCACAGCTCTACCTCATTCATTATATGGATGACATCTTACTGGCAGGGCCCAAGAAAGAAAGACTTCTTCAATCTTATGAAGTCCTCCAATCCCTTCTAAAAGGGGCAGGGCTGGTCATAGCACCCGAAAAGGTGCAGTTTCAACACCCTTACAATTATTTGGGATACATCATTAATAACATAGGAATCTTTCCCCAGAGACCCCAGTTCCAGATAAATCAGCTCAAAACTTTACATCAGTGGCAGACATTCCTCGGAGAAATACAGTGGCTGCGCCCGTCCTTTCATATTCCAACTGGAGAGCTCAAACCCCTGTATGACCTCTTGCGAGGAGATCCTTCTCCTACGTCGTGTAGAGTACCTACACCAGAAGCCTTACGAGCACTGAGGCTAATAGAAGAGGCTCTGCAGGACATGCAGATTACGCAGATAGATTATTCTCTGCCCTTGTCATTTATAGTTCTACCTTCTAAAATTACTCCCACAGGAGTGTTCTGGCAAACGGGTCCCATTTATTGGGTCCACTTGCCGGCTTCTAACCCCCGGGTATTGACTCCCTTTTATGAGCTAGTTATTAACTTAATTTGGAAGGCTAAATATTTGGGTGATGCATTGTTTGGAAAAACCTTTGACATACTTATTCAACCTTACACTCAAGATATGATACACAAGTTACAACAAGAACATGACCTTTGGTGTCTTTTCCTGTGCAGCTTCAAGGGTCAGATTGATAATCACTTCCCTAAACATAGACTTTTGGAGAGCTTTAAAAGGTGTCCCATTATCTTCCCAAAGATTATGAAAAGGGAACCTATTCCAAAGGCCCAAACTGTATATACAGATGGGGCCAAAAATGGATTTGCTGTCGTTTTTGATGGATCTCAAATTCTCCGACAACCTGTGTCAGGTCAGTCGGCCCAAAAGGCAGAAGTTGAAGCTTTAATCATAGCTCTCAAAGTCTATAGTTCTATTCCTCTTAATGTATATACTGACAGCTTGTATGTAGCCAATCTGGCTCTAGTCATAGAAACAGCATCATATATTGGAAAGCAATCCACCATCACAGAACAACTACAGGTAGTTCAGCTTCTCATTTGGGCTAGACGAGATCCTTTATACATTGGCCACATCCGAAGCCATTCAGGGCTCCCTGGACCTTTGTCAGAGGGCAACGCAAAAGCAGACGCTGCTACTCATGCTGTTGGCCTTTCCTGTGTGACGACCGAATATGATAAGGCCTTACAATTCCATAACAAATTTCATTTAAATGCACAGTCTTTACGCTTCCACACAGGATGTTCACGAGACCAAGCTTTACAGATTGTCTCATTATGTCCAACCTGTGCACCATTTATTCATTCTCCTTCCCTTGGAGTTAATCCAAGAGGACTACAACCTAATGATGTCTGGCAAACTGATGTTACACACTTCCCTAGCTTTGGTAAGCTCTCCTTTATACATGTTTCCACTGACACATATTCTGGCTTCATTTTTGCCACCTTACATACTGGAGAGAAGGCTAAGGATGTAATCAGTCATCTTCTAAAAGCCTTTTCCTCCATGGGCACCCCACGATGCCTCAAAACCGATAATGGTCCCGCATATGTAAGCCAGGCGGTTCAACGGTTTTGCACCCAATGGGAAATTAATCATAAGACTGGAATCCCTTATAATCCACAGGGACAAGCTATCGTGGAACGAGCCCATCAACATTTAAAAACTTATTTACAAAAAACAAAAGAGGGGGAGATATACCGGAATTGTCAGGGACCACAAGCACTTCTAAGCATAACCTTATTTACTTTAAATTTTTTACTCACTGACACTGGAGGGCGCACGGCTGCACAACGCCACTTTTCCCCTCCCACTGTACAAGATGCTCAAATAAGGTGGAAAGATTTATCCACTGGAAAGTGGCAACCCCCGGCTCCACTCTTAGCTAGAGTGAGGGGAGCTGTATGTGTTTTTCCCCCAGGAACTGAGAAGCCCATTTGGATCCCGGAGCGCTGCACCAGACCGGTGAATGAAAATTCAAGACAAAATGAAGTTCCCAAGATGGCTGATCCTGCCGTTGTTGTTCTCACCCCTTCAAGTGAGTGCCGAGACACACCTCATGAGCTGGACCCCTCTTGTGGCATTCCTTCTGGACAGGTTTGCTGAAGGAGGGCTTGACCCCCCACCTGGGAATATTCATGAATATCTTTTTGGAGCCCCTTGTGAGTGTAAGGGAGGGCCCCGGCACTCGGCCCCCTCTGGTTATATCCAGAGCATTGATTGTGGGACTAAAGTAGCCTACATGGCGGCTGAACTCAATGAAAACATCGGAGGATTTAAGCAACCAAAATGGGTATGTGTTAATAAGCCCGGACTTGTTGTCCCTAATCCGACTGAGACTCTTGGAAGCTGTCCCGCCACTTGTCATTACACCCCGGCAATGCACATCTCCTGCTATACATCGGCCTCAATTTGTGTTAATAATCAAGGAAAACAGTATTTTGAGGCCATCCTAACTAACACCCGTGGAGAATGGGGGACCACTTATAATTATATTCCTTTTCTTGGTGACCGGGGAGGGGAAGGCATCACGACTCGGTTAACTGAGGCGGGATGTGAGGGCGTCGTGGGTAAACCCTCCTGCTGGCCCATGCAGGCCCCTATCGGAATCTCTGATGGAGGGGGACCCACTGATGCTATTAAACACCTTCAGGTGATTAAGCTTTTAAAGCCGGAGATCCCTAAGCCTACATACCACCCCTTGATATTGCCCAAATCCCAGTTTCCTGATTTAGATGCCAATACATTAGATATCCTAGAAACCACCTTTTCTTTACTTAACAGTTCCAACCCTACCCTTGCTGGTGATTGCTGGCTCTGCATGACGGCAGGTGCAGTCATGCCATTGGCGGTTCCCATCAATTATACCATTGATGATGACAACACATGTCAATCTGGGCTGCCCTTTAAGGTGCAGCCTCTAGGTGGTTTTATGTCATGCCTTCTGGGCATGATGCAAAATAATACCTATGATGTTGATGTTGGAGTCTCTTCCTTTGGAAACTGCTCATTAGTAAAGAATTACTCCTCACCTACTCCGCCCATTTGTCCCCCTAATGGTACAGTCTTTATGTGTGGTGGAAATTTAGCTTTTCCCAGGCTCCCAGCAAATTGGACTGGTGGTTGCGTTCTGGCATTACTGCTTCCTGATATCACGATTATCTCAGGAGATGAACCCCTACCCATTCCTAGCCTAGACATCTTAGTTAGAAGACACAAGAGAGCTGTGCAGGCCTTACCACTCCTTGTTGGCCTTGGAATAACAGCTGCTGTGGGTACAGGCACGGCAGGATTGGGTACGGCTATACATTCTTACCGCCGCCTATCTCAACAGCTTATAGATGATGTGCAAACCCTGTCGGGAACCATTAAAGACTTACAAGACCAGATAGACTCTCTAGCAGAAGTAGTTCTTCAGAATAGGCGGGGTTTAGACTTGCTTACTGCCAATCAAGGGGGAATTTGTTTAGCCCTTGGGGAGAGGTGCTGTTTTTATGCTAACAAGTCTGGCATAGTTCGCACAAAAATTAAACAACTCCAAGAAGACCTAGAAAAAAGGAGGAGGGAATTATTTGAGAACCCTCTCTGGACTGGACTTAATGGATTTTTGCCTTATCTTCTTCCCTTATTGGGACCATTGTTAGGCCTCCTTCTAGTAGTGGCAATAGGACCCTGCATTGTAAATAAGATAGTACAATTCATTAAGGATCAAATTAATATCTTAGCCTCTAAGCCAATACAGGTTCACTATCAACGCTTGAAGATGGATGATCGCCTCTCTGAGATATACTTCAGACCTATCCGAAGATGAGTGTCCTCCTTAAAAGAAGAACTCCTGCCATATATTTTCTCTATGCATACCTCTCCCTCTTGCCTTCCTGTATTAGGATCTTTGCTGTCTAATCTCTCGGTCCAATCACATCTGCCATTCGGCGGTGACGGTCGTGGGTCCCGTAGGTGGAGACGGTTAAGCGTTCACCGCAATAATGTCTTGATAGGTCATAACACCTTGAGCTGATCTTGTAGTACCCAGTGACGGGCAACTTTCACGCTTGCTGTGCGACCTAAGCCAGGGAATCGGGGCCTTCCCAGAGACGGGTAAGCATCGCAAGGGCTGTGAACGACCTAAGACAGGGGCTACTTGATTCCCACTGGCATGCAAAAAACAAAAGAGGGGGACTTGTTGGCAACAGGTCCACCTTGGCCCCTGGAGCCCTACCTCCACTAGTTTGTTCTGCATGCCAGTGTGGCCAGCTCACAAGGCCATGGCGAACTTGCGGTTTTTCTGTTCCTGCTTATCCGTCTGAGACATATGTATCCCACGGGAATGCCTTGACCTTTTCTGGTCTGATGGACTTATTGTTAAGGGAGGTTTCGGTACCTGACAATAATAGATGTTGAAACTAAATTTCTCCCCCCTCCCTCCTGCTTTTGGGTAGTTTTCCACTTCTGCTGCTTGGGGTATAAAAAAAGGTGTGTTAGCAATAAAGATTATTATTGACTCCTGGATGAAGAACCTTGGTGTCCTGTGTGTCTTTTAACCTCGCCGTCCCTCGCCGGACTCGGCTCCCTTGGCCGGACGCGGCATAACCCTACCCCTAGACATAAACCTAATCCAAATTCTGGCTTTAACCTTACCCCTAACACTAACCTGAAAACAGAACCTGCAGTTAACATTAAGCTAACTCTAAAAGTGACCCTAACTGAAAATCTAAACCTGACACTAGACCTAGCCATAACCCTAACCCTACAACTAGCCCTAATCATAATCCTAGCTCTTACATTACCCATAGCCCTAACCCTACACCTTAACCTAACAAAAAACCTCGATTGAATCCTAAGCCTAAACCTAGCCCTAGGTGTAACACTAACCCTAACCCTAGCCCTAATCCTAACCCTAACTGTAGCCTTAGTCCTAAATTTACTCAAAGCCTAACTCTTACCGTAAATATAAATTTAGACATATCCCTAAATCTAACCCTAACCCTAGACCTAACCCTAAACTTAACCCTATCCCTAAACCTAGCTCTGAACATACACATTACCCTAACCCTAAACCTAACCCTATTGATAACCCTAGCCGTAACCCTAACCCTAACTCTAACCCTAATCAGAAAACTAACCCTAGACCTAACACTAAACCTAACACTTGCCATAACTCTAACTCTAGCTCAAACCCTAACCTGCACTAGAAACCTAAACCTAACCATGCCTTAACCTTAACCCTAAAACTAAATCTAACCATAAACCTAAATCTAAACTTACATCTAACCATATCCATTACCCTAACCCTTTTCCTAACCCTAATCATAAACGTAGCCCTAACCCTAACCCTAACCCTAAACCTACCGTAATCTTAACCCTAGACCTAACACTGAACCTAACCCAAAACTTAGGGCTATTAAACCTAGCTTAGGGTTAGGGATAGGGTTATACTTAGGGTAAATTTTAGGTTTTGAGCTAAGGTTGGGTCCATGACAACAGTTAGGTTTAGTGTTATGGTCAGGGTTAGGTTTAGGGTTAGGGCTAGGGATATCATTAGGGTTAGGATTAGGTTTAGAGTAAGAGATTTGGTGAGATGTAAGGTTAGCTTTATGGTTAAAGTTAGGGATAGTTTTAAGTTTAGTATTAGGGCTAGGTTTACTGTTGGTTTTAGGGTAAGAGTTAGCGTTTGAGTTAGGGTTAATGCTATGTCGAGGTTTTGGTTTAGGTTTAGGGTTAGGTTTATGGTTAGGGTAAGGGTTTAGTTAGGGTTATGGATAGGGTTATCATTAATGTCAGGGTTAGAATTAGGGTAATGGCTAGGGTTAGAGCTAGTGTTAGGTCTAGGGTTAAGGTTAGGATTAGGGCTATGGTTAGGGTTATGGTTTGGGATAGTGATAGGTTTATGTTTAGGTTAAGGGTTAGGATTTGAGCTAGGGTTAGTCTAAGGTGAGGGTTAGGACTAGGGTTAGGGTTAGTGTGAGGGTTATTCTTAGGGTAGAATTAGGCTTCGATTAGGGTTAGGATTATTTAAGTTTTGTGTTAGATTTAGGCCTAGGATTAGTGCTATGTGTTATGTAAGTTCTATGGTTCTGATTAGAGCTAGTTTTAGGGTTAGGGTTATGACTAGGTCTACAGTTAGTTTTAGATTTTGGGTTAAGGTCAGGTTTAGAGCTAGGTTTATTGTTAGTCTCAGGGCCAGTGTTCAGGTTAAAATTAGGGTTAGGGTGAAATCCAAAATAGTACTAGGGTTAGGTCTAGTGGTAGGGTTAGTGTTTGGTTTAGGTTAATGGTTATTGTTTGGGCTGGCACTAAGTTTTTGTTTAGGTCAAGGGGTAGAGTAATAGCTAGATTTAGGATTAGGTTTAGGTATGGGGCTAGTGTTAGGATTAGTTTTAGGTATAAGTTTACTGGTAGGGCAGTTTCAGGTTTGTTTCTGTTTATGGTCAGATTTAGACCTACAATTAGTGTTAGGGTCAGAATAAGGGTGAAGGTTAGGGTGAGGTTGGGGTTAGGATTAGATCTAGAATGAGTGCTGGTGTTAGGACTAGTAATAGGGTTATTGTTTGGGTTTGGCTAAGGATTAGGATTAGGACTAGAGTTAGCATTATGAATAGGGTTTGGCTTAGGGTAATGGATGGAATTAGATCTAGGGTTAGGGCTAGGATTAGGGTTAGGGTTAGGGCTAGTATTAGGGTTAGGGTTAGGGTTAAATCTAGTTTTAGGGCTCAGATTAGGGCTATTTTTTGTTAGAGTTAGGGCTACAGTTTGGCTAAGGCCAATGTAAGAACTAGGGTTATGATTAGGGTTAGTTTTAGGGTTAGGGTTTTGGATAGGTCTAGTGTTAGCATTAGTTTCAGGGTTAGGGTGATATTTAGAGCTAGGGTTTGTGTTTGATATGAGTCAGAGTGAGGATTAGTTTTAGGCCTAGGACTCGAATTAGAGTTTGGGTTATCAGGTTATGGCTAGTTATGGTTTAGTGTTTGGTTTAGGTTAAGATTTAGGGTTAGAACAATGGCTCAGTTTTATTTTAGGGCTAGGGCTTGTATTAGGGCTAGTTTTAGGATTAGCAATAGTGTTAGAGCTAGTTGTAGAATGAGGTTTAGGCTTAAGATTAGGGTTAGATTTAGAGTTATGGTTAGAGCTAGGGTTAGGGCTATGGCTAGCTTTAGGACTCAGGTTAGGTCTATTGTGAGGGTTACAGTAACGAATAGGGTTATAAATAGAAATAGGACTAGGGTGTGAGTTAGAGTTAGTCTTAGGGCTAGGGTTATGGGTATGGTTGAGGTTAGGGTTCAAATAGGGCTAGGATTAGTGCTAGGATTAGTGCTAGGGTTAGGCCTATGTTTAGGGCTGGGTTTAGGGTTAGTTATAGGGGAAGTGATGGAGTTATTTAGCTAGGTTCAGTGCTAGGGCGAGGGTTATATTTAGGGTTATATTTAGGGAATAGGGCTAGGATGAGGTTTCGGGTTAGGATTAAGTCTAGGTTTACACTTAGGTTTAGGGATAGGGTTAGGGTTAGGTTTAGAGCTAGGTTTATGTTTAGAGTAAGGGTTAGAGTTTGAGCTAGGATTAGGGCTAGGGCAAGCATTAAGTTTAGTGTTTGTGCTAGGATTAGGGTTAAGGTTATGCTTAGGTCTAGGTTTAGGGCTTGTATAGGGGTAGAATATGTGTGAGGTTTATGGCTAGTGGTAATGTAAGGGCTAGGGTTATGGTTATGGCTAGTGATTTGGGATAAGGTTATAGATATGTCTAGTGTTAGGTTTAAGTTTTGGGAAGGATAAGTTTTAAATATAGGGTTTGTGTTAGGGTAAGCGTCAGTGTTCGGTTTAGCATTGGGTTTATTGTTAGGGCCAGAATTAGAACTAGGTTTAGGTCTAGAGCTAGGGTTATTCTTTGTGTTAGGTTAATGGTTATTTTAGGGTTAGGGATAGGTTTTTGTTTGGGACTAGAGTTATGGCTATATTTAGGATTAAATTTAGGTCTAGTGCTAGTATTATGGTTAAGTTTAGGTATAGGTTTACTAGTAGGGCTAGTGTTAGGGTTCAGTTTAGTGTTAAGGTCAGGCTTTGACCTAGGGTTAGTGTTAGTGTCAGAATAAGGGTAATAGTTTGGCTTAGGCTTTGGGTTAGGTTAGAGATAGAATAAGGGCTAGGATTAGGGCTAGTAATATAGTTAGTGTTTGGGGTAAGCTAAGGATTAGGGTTAAAACTAGGGTAGCATTAGGGTGAGAGTTTGTCTTAGGGTAAGAGCTAGGGTTAGGGTTATTGTTAGGGTTAGGGTTAGGGTTAAGGTTAAAGCTAGGGTTGAGGCTCAGATTAGCCCTAGGTTTTGTGTTAGGGTTAGGGCTATGGCTAATGTAAGAATTAGCTTTATGATTAGGGGTAGTTTTAGCATTAGGATTAGCGCTAGGTCTAGTGTTTTGTGTAGGCTTATGGTTAGAGTGATGTTCAGTGTAGGGTTAGTTTTAGGGTCAGAGTCAGGGTCAGTATTAGATATAGGGAAAGCTTTAGGACTAGGTGTGACATTAAGATTTGTTTTAAGTTAAGAGTTAGTCTTAGGCCTATAGCTCAGTTTTGTTTGTGGGCTATGGCTACGGTTAGGGCTAGTTTTCAAATTAGAATTAGAGTTAAGACTATTGTTAGTGTGAGGTTTAGTTTTAGAGTTAGGATTAGATTTAGAGTTATGATTAGTTCTAGGTTTAGGACTATGGCTAGGTTTAGGGCTAAGTTTAGGGCTAGTGTAATGGTTAGGCAATAGATAAGTTTGGTACTAGAAGTAAGTCTAGGGCTAGAGTTAGGGTTAGTCTTAGGGATAGTGTTATTGTTAGGGTTACTGGTAGCAATAAATTAGGGGTAGGATTTGAGCTATTGTTAGTGTTAGGATTAGGCCTAGAGTTAGGGCCAGGGTTAGTGTTAATGGTTGTGTTAGGGTTAGGGTTAGGGATAGGGCAAAGGATGTGGTTATAACTAGGTTCAGAATTAGGGCGAGGGTTGAAATTAGGGTGTGTGCTATGGTTAGGGTTTGGGTTAGGATTAAGGCTAGGTTTAGGACTATCATAAGGACTCGGGTTTGTGTTAAGTTTAAGGCAAGAATAAGGTAGAGTGCTAATGTCAGGTCTAGGGTTACAGTTAGGGATACTGTTAGGGTTAGTTTTATGGCTAGGTCTAGTTTAAGGGTTATGTTTAGGGTAAGGGTCAGTTTAGAACTAGGTGAGTTATTAGAGCCAGTGTCTTGCTCAGAGTTTGGGTTAGGTTTTGGTTTATTTTTAGGGCTTGAATTAGCATTAGGGTTAAGTTTAGAGTTAGGGTTAGAGTAATTGATAGGGTTAGGTTTAGTGTTAATTTTAGGTTTAGGTAAGGATAGGATTACTATTAGCGATAGGTTTGGGGTTAGGCCTAAATGGATAGGGTCAGATTTAGGTTTAGGTCTAGGGTTAGTGTTAGGTTTAGCATAACTCTTAGGGTTTGTGCTAGGATTAGGACTATGGCAAATGTTACTTTTATGGTTAGGTTTAATTTTAGTGTTTGTGTAGGTTTAGGGTTAGGACTAGGGTTAAGTTTAGAGTTAGGGTTAGAGTAGGTTTAGGGTTAGGTCTAGTGTTATCATGATGTTTATAATTAGGGTTAGGTTAATGGGTGGGGTTATAGCTACGTTTAAAGATATGTTTTGGTTAGGCTTATGTTTCGGGTAATGGATAGGTTTAGGTCTGGGGTTATGGTTAAGATTAGGGCTAGGGTTAGTTTTAGGTCTACGGTTACTGTTAGGGTTAGGTTTAGGGTAAGTGTTAGGGTTTGAGCTATGGTTAGGGCTAGGTTGATGATTAGGTTTAGTGTCAGGTCTAGGTTTAGAATTAGGGTTAAGTTAAAGGCTAGGATTATCATTAGGGTTAGGGTTATGTTTAGGGTAATGAATAGGGTTAGACCTAGTGTTAGGGCTAGGATTAGGGTTAGATTAAGTCTAGGAGTAGGTTTAGGGTTAGGACCAGATTTAGGGTTAGGGTTAGGTTTAGTGTAATGGTTAGGGCTAAGGTTTGGTTAGGGTTAATTCGAGGTATAGGGCTCAGTTTAGGGATAGATTTTGGGTTAGGTTAAGGCTACGGCTAATGTAAGAACTAGAGTTATGATTAGGGCTACTTTTAGGGTTACAGTTAGGGCTAGTACTAGTTTTAGGTTTACAAACACTTTTACGGCAATGTTAGAGCTAGGGTTAGTTGAAGGTCAGAGTAGGCTCAAGGTTAGTTTTAGGGTTAGGTTAGGAATGGAATTAGGGCTAAGGTTAGGGCTAGGTGTAGGGTTAGGTTAGGAATGGAATTAGGGCTAAGGATAGGGCTAGGTGTAGGGTTAGATTTTGGTTTAGATTAAGTGCTAGGGTTAAGGTTAGGTCTCAGTTTTATTTTAAGGCTTGAACTACATTAGGGCTAGTTTTAGGATTAGTTTTAGTGCTAGGGCTAGTGTTACTGTGAGGTTTCGGCTTAGGGTTAGGGTTGGAGTTAGAGTTATGGTTAGTTCTAGGGTTAGGGCTAGGGCTAGTGTTAGTGCTAAGGTTAGGGGGAAGTGTTAGGCTTATGGTAAGGGATAGGGTTAGATCTAGGAATAGGGCTAGGCAAGAGTTCGAGTTAGTCTAAGTGCTAGTGATAGGATTAGGGCTAAATTAGTGCTAGGATCAGGTCTAGGATTAGTGTAAGGGGTAAGTCTAGAGTTAGAGTTAGGTTTAGATTTGGGGGAAGGGATGGGGTTATAGCAAGGTTCAGAACTAGGGCAAGGGGTAAAATAAAGGTTAGGGCTACAGTTCATGGTCGGGTTAGGATCAAGGCTAGGTTTAAGACTGGGATGAGGGCTAGAGTTTGTGTTAGGTTTATTGCAAGTATTAGGGCTAGGGCTAATATCAGGTCTAGGGTTTTGGTTAGGGATAGTTTAGGTGTAAGATTTATGGCCAGGTCTAGTTTCAGAGTTATGTTTAGGGTGAGGTTCAAGTTGAGAGATAGCAGTATTATAATAGTCAGAGTCAGTTTTTGGGTTTGGGTTAGGTTGAGGTTTAGGGTTATGGCTCAAATTAGCATTAGGTTTTAGTTAGGGTTAGGGTAATGGATAAGGTTAGGTTTAGGCTTCAGATTTTGTTAGGGCTCAGGTTAGATTTATGGTAATGGATAGGGTTATTGTAAGGCCTAGGGTTAGAATTAGGTTTATGGTTATCATTTTGTAATGGAAGGGGTTAGAGCTAGGGTTAGAGGTAGTGTTATGTTTAGGATTTGGGCTAGAGTTAGGGTTAGTGTTAGGCTTATCATTTTCTTAAGGTTAGGTTAAGGGTAAGGGTCAGGGATTGAGTAAGTGTTAGGGCTAGGTTGAGGCTTCAGGGATAGAGTTAGGGTTAGGTTTAGGGTTAGGGCTAGGTTTAGCATTAGGTTTAGGGTTATGGTTAGGGTAATGGATAGAGTTAGAGCTAGGGTTTGGGCTATGGTTACAGTTAGGATTAGGGCTAGGATTGGGGTTAGGTTTTGGGCTAGGGTTATGTTTAGGGTAAGGGCTAGGGTTTGAGCTAGTGTTAGTGATAGGGCTGGGTGGAGGATTAGGTTCAGCCTTAGGTCTAGGGACAGAATTATGGTAGGTTTAGGGTTATGGTTAAGGTTAGGGCTAGGGTTATCATTAGGGTTAGAGTAAGGGTTAGGGTAATGGATATGGTTACATTAGGTTTAGGTTTAGGATTAGGATTAGATTTAGTTTTAGTGTTAATGTTAAAGCTATGGTTATGTTTAGGTTTATGCTACGGGTTAGGTTTTGAGCTAGGGTTAGGGCTATGGCGAGTGTTACTTTTAGGGTTAAATCTATTGTAAGTTTTTGGGTGACGGTTAGGTTTACGTTTAGGGTTAAGGCTAGGGTTATCAATACAGTTAGGTATGATTAGGAAAGTTGTAGGTTTAGAGCTAGGTTTAGGGATAGGGTTAAGTTCAGTGTTAGAGCTAGGGTTAGGGTTTAGAGTAAGGTATAGGTCTAAGTTTATATTTATGGTAAGGGATAGGCTTTGATTAAGGTTTAAGACTAAGGCTAGTGTTAGGTTTAGGGTTAGAGTTAGGGCTAGGGTTAGGGTTGGGATTATGCTTAGGGCTATATTTAGGCCTAGAATTTGCTCTAGATTTTGTGTTAGGTTAAGGCATAGAGTTAGGGCTATGGTTAATCAAAGAGCTAGGATTATTATTAGGGTTAGTTGTAGGCTTAGGGTTATGGCTATGTCTAGTGTTAGTTGTGTTTTTTTGGTTAGGGTCATGTTTAGAGATAGGTTTAATGTTAAAGGCAGGGCCAGTTTTCAGGTTAGAGTTAGAGCTAAGGTTAAAGCCAGAATTGGGACTAGGTTTATGTCTATGGGTAGGGTTAGTCTTTGCGTTAAGTTAAGGGTTATTGTTAGGGCTAAGGCTAGGGTTTTGTTTAGGTCTAGAGGTAGAGTTAAGTCTAGATTTAGGATTAGGTTTAGGTCTACTGCTAGTGTTGGGGTCTGTTTTAGGTATAAGTTTACTGGTAGGGCAAGTGTTACAGTTTGGTCTAGAATTAGGGTCAGGTTTAGACCTAGGTTAATTTTATCGTCAGAATAAGGGTCAGAGTTAGGATTAAGGTTTGGGATAGTGTTAGAGCTATAATGAGAGGTAGGGTTAGGACTATTAATATGGTGAGAGGTTTGATTAGGCTGAGGATTAGGGATAGGTCTAGGGTTACCTTTATGCTTAGGGTTTTGCTTAGGGTTAGGGATAGGGTGAAAGCTAGTGTTAGGGGTAGGGGTAGGGATAGGTTTAGGGTTAAAGATAGGTGTAGCACTCGGATTAGGGCTAGTTTTTGTGTTAGTGTTGGGCTAGGGTTAGGGCAACAGTTAATGTAAGAACCAGGGTTACAATTAGGGTTAGCTTTGGGGTTAGGGTTAGGGGTAGTTCTAGTGTTAGTGTTAGATATTCAGTTATGCTGATATTTAGAGCTAGAGTTATTTTTAGGATTGGAGCCAGGGTCAGGGTTAGTTTTAGTGTTTGAGTTAGGACTTGAATTAGGGCTAGGTTTACTGTTAGGGTTTGGTTTAAGGTTAGCGTCATGTTTAGAGCTAGGGTGAGTGTTAAGATATAGGTCAGGGTCAGGGTAAGTTCTAAGGTTAGGGTTAGGACTCGATTAGGGCTAGGATGAGTTTTTTAGTAGTTTAGGGTTTGGTTTAAGTTAAGGTTTAGTGATAGGTCTATTGCTCATTTTTGTTTTAGTCCTAGGGTTAGAGTTAGGGCTAGTTTTACAATTAGTATTAGGGATAGGGCTAGTGTTGGTGTTAGGCTTAGACTTATTGTTAGGGTTACATTTATAATTATGTTAGATCTAGGATTAAACTAGGATTAAGGATACGACAAGGGTTAGGGCCAGGGTTAGAGTTATGGTAAGGGATAGATTTAGAACTTGGAATAGGGCTAGTGTGGGAGTTAGAGTTAGTGATAGGGCTAAAATTAGAGTTAGGGTTTGGGATAGGCTGAAATGAGGGCTAGGATTAGGACTAGGGTTAGTGTACAGCTTAGGGCTAGCGATAGGGATAGGGTTAGGTTTAAGTTTAGGATAAAGAATGGTGTTAAAACTAGGTTTAGACGTAGGGTGACAGATAGAGTTAGGGTTAGGGCTAGGGCTGGGGTTAGGTTTATGATTAATGCCAGGTTTAGGGCTAGGATGAGGGCTAGTGGTTGTATTAGATTCAGGACTAGGATTAGTGCTAGGGCTAATATCAGGTCTAGGGTTATGGTTAATGATAGTTTTAGGGTTAGGCTTATGGCTATGTCTAGTGTAAAGGTTAGGTTTAACATAAGGGTCAGGTTTAGAGCTCGGGGAATTATTTGGATTAGGATTTGGTTTAGGTAAGGATTTAGGTTTATGTCTCAAATTAGCATTAGGGTTAGGATTAGGGGTACAGTTAGGGTTTGTTTTAAGTTTCAGGTTTGGTTTAGGGTAATTGATATGGTTAGTGTTAGTGATAATAAAGTTATGGTTAGGGTAATTGATAGGGTTAGAGCTTAGGTTGGAACTAGAGTTATGGTTAGGAATATGACTTGTCTTAGGGTTAGAGTTAGTGTTAGACTAGCGTTAGGGTTAGGTTTAGGGTTACGTTTAGCATAAAGTTTAGGTTTTGAGCTAAGGTGAGTGCTATGTTTAGGGATAGGTCTAGGGATAGGATTACGGTAGGTTTAGGTTTAGAGTTAGAGTTAGGGCTAGGGTTATCATTAACATTAGGGTCAGGGTTAAGGTAACGGATAGGGTTAGGTTAGGTTTAGATTTTTTTTTTGAGTTAGAATTATTGATAGGGTTAGGATTAGAGCTATGGTTTTGTTTAGGTTTATGGTTATGTATATGGTTTGTTCTAGAGTTAGGGCTATGCTGAGTTTAATTTTAGGGTTATGTCTATGGTTTGATATCCGGTTAGGGTTAGGGATAACATTGGGGTTTGGGCTAGGATTATCAATAAATTTAGGTTTAGGGTTAGGGTAATGGGTAGGTTTAGAGCTAGGTTTAGGGCTATGTTAAGTTTAGGATTTGGGTTATGGTTAGTGTGAGATTTATGTATAGGTCTAGGCTTATGTTTAGGGTAAGGGTTAGGCTTTTAGCTATCTTAGGACTAAGGTGAGGGCTAAGGTTAATTATAGGGCTAGTGTTAGGGTTAGGGTTATGCTTAGGGCTAGGTATAGGCCTAAAATTATCTCTATGTTTAGAGTTAGGTTTAGGCCTAAGGTTAGGGATATGGGTAATGTAAGATCTAGGGTTATGATTAGGGCTAGTTTTAGGGTTAGGGTTATGGCTGGTTCTAGAATGAGGTTCAGGTTTTGGTTAGTTTCAGGTTTGGAGGTAAGTATAGTGTTAAAGTCAGGGTCAGTGTTTGGGTTAGAGTTAAATTTAGGGTTCAATCCAGAATTAGGAGTAGGTTTAGGTCTAGGGGTAGAGTTAGTGTTTGGATTACATAAAGGTTTTTTTAGCACTAGGGCTAGGATTGTGTTTAGTTCTAGAGCTAGCGTTCAGACTAGATTTAGAATTAGGTTTAGGTCTAGAGCTAGTGGTAGGTTTAGGTTTAGGTATAAGATTACAAGTAGGGCTAGTGTTAGGGTTTCGTTTAGGGTTAGGGTCAGGTTTAGACATAGGGTTTATGTTATGGTCAGAATAAGGGTCAGAGTTAGGGTTAGGGATTGGAATAGCATTAGAGATAGAAAGGGGTCTAGTTTTAGGACTATTAATAGGGTTAGGTTTGTTTAGCCTAAGGATTAGGGATAGGTTTAGGGATACTTTTAGGATAAAGGTTTTGCTCAGGGAAAGGCATAGGGTTAGGGCTAGGGGTAGATTTACGTGTAGGGTTAAAGGTAGGTTTTAGGGCTCAGATTAGGTCGAGTTTTGTGTGAGATTTAAGGCTAGGGTAGGGCACGGCTCATATAAGGACTAGGGTTACAATTAGGGTTAGGGGTAGGGGTAGGTCATGTGTTAGGTTTAGGTTTAAGATAAGGGTGATATTTATAGCTAGAGTTAGTGTTAGGATATCAGTCAGTTCTGGGTTTGTTTTAGGGTTAGGGTTTGGACTCGAATTAGGGCTAGGTTTACTTTAGGGTTCAGTTTAAGTTTAGGGTGGTGATTAGAGCTAGGATGAGTGTTAGGATATAAATCAGGTTCAGGGTTATTTTTAAGGTTATGATTAGGACTCGACATAGAGCTAAGGTTACTCTAAAGTGTTAGGGTCAGGTTTAAACTTAGGTTTAATGTTAGGGTCAGAATATGGGTCAGCGTTAGGTTTAGGGTTTGGGTCAAGTTTAGAGCTAGATTGAGGGCTATGTTTAGGACTAGTAATAGCTGTAGTGATAGGGTTTGGTTTAATTTAAGGTTAGTGTTAGGCCATTTACTGGTTTTGTTGTAGTGCTATGTTTAGGGTTAGGGCTAGTTTTATGATTAGCTTTAGGGTTAGGGCTAAGATTATGGTTAGGTTTATGTTTAAAACTAGATTTAAGGCTAGGATTAGGGCTAAGTTCTATGTTAAGTTTAGGGCAAGAATTAGGGCTAGGACTAATGTCAGGTCTAGGTTTATAGTTAGTGATGTTTTTAGGATTAAGTTTATGGCTAGGTCAATTTAAAGTGTTACGTTTAGGGAAAGGGTCAGATTAAGAGCTGGGGTATTATGAGGGTCAGGGTCAGGCTTCAGGTTTGGGTTAGGTTAAGGTTTAGGGTTAAGGCTCAAATTAGCATTATGTTAGAATTACGGTTAGGGTAATGGATAGTGTTAAGTTTAGGGTTCAGGTTAGGTTTAAGGTAATGGATATGGTTAGGGTTTGTGATAGGTTTAGGGTTAAGCCAAGGGTTAACATTAAGGTTATGGATATTTTTAGGGTAAAGTATAGAATTAGACCTAGGGTTAGGGCTAGGATAATGGTTATGAGTAGGTCTAGAGTTATTGTTATGGACAGGGATAGGGCAAGGGTTACACTTAGGATTAGGTTTAGGGGATGGTTTAGGGTTTGAGCTAGGATTTTTGGATGGCTAAGGTTGATTTAGGGTTTGGTCTAGGTGTATGGTCATGGTTAGTGTAATGGTTAGTGCTATGGTTATTATTAGGGTTAGGGTAATAGGTTTAGATATCAGGTTAAATATAGGATTAGGTTGAGGTTAGTTCTAGGTTTAAGTTTAGGATTAGGGTTAGGGTTTGAGCTAGCTTAGATTTAGTGTTAGGGTTAGTTTTACTGTTAGTTCTAGGGTTAGGTTTATGCTTAGAGTTAGGGTAGGTTTAGCTTTAGGTCTAGTGTTATCATTAGGGTTAAGTTTAGGATTACAGTATTGGGTATGGTTCAAACTAGGATTAGGACTGGTGTGAAGGATAGGATTAGGGCTGTGGTTAGGGTTAGGTTTAGGGTTAGTTTAAGTGTAAGGATTAGGGATTGAGCTAGATTTAGGGCCAGGATGAGGGTTAGGGTTACAGTCTTGGCTAGGGTAGTGTTAGGATTACGTTTAGGGCTAGGGTTAGCATTAGTTTTAGGGTTATGGTTAGTGTAATGGATAGAGTTAGAGCTAGGGTTTGGGCTATGGTTACAGTTAGGGTTAGGGCTAGAGTTAGGGTGAGGTTTAGGGTTTGGGCTAGGGTTATGTTTAGAGTAAGGTTTACGGTTACAGCTAGGTTTAGGGGTATAATGAGGGTTAGGCTTATGGTTAGTGCTAGGTTTAGGGTTAGGGTTATGCTTAGAGTTCATCTACTGTTAGGGTTAGTTTTTGGGTTAATGTTAGGAAAATGTTTAGAGTTAGGGTTTTGTAAGGGTAAGTGTCAGTGTTTAGGTTAGGATTAGGTTTAGGTTTAGGTCCAGAATGAGGACTAGGGTAAGTCTAGGGGTAGAGTTAGTCTTTGGTTTAGGTTAAGAGTTATTGTTAGGACCAAGACTAGGGTTCTGGCTATATTTAGAATTAGGTTTAGGTCTAGGGCTAGTGTTAGTGTTAGGTTTAGTGTTAGGGTTATTGATAGGGCTAGTGTTCAGGTTTCAGAAAAGTGTTAGGGTCAGGTTTAAACTTAGGTTTAATGTTAGGGTCAGAATATGGGTCAGCGTTAGGTTTAGGGTTTGGGTCAAGTTTAGAGCTAGATTGAGGGCTATGTTTAGGACTAGTAATAGAGTTAGGGTTTGGGGTATACATAGAATTAGGGTTAGGACTATTGTAGCAATAGGGTGAGGGTTTGACTAAGTGTAAGAAATAGGGTTAGAGCTAGGATTAGGACTAGGGATAGGGTTAAGTGTAGGACCAGGGTTAGGGTTAGGGTTAAAACTAGGGTTAGGCCTTGGATTAGGGCTAGGTTTTTTTTTAGGTTTAGGGCTATGGCTAATTTAAGAACTGGCATTACGATTAACGCTAGTTTTAAGTTTATGTTTAGGTTGAGGTCTAGTGTTAGGATTAGGTTTAGGGATAGGGTGATGTGTGGAGCTAGGTTTAGTGTTAAGGTCAGTGTCAGGGTTAGTATTAGTTGTAGGGTTAGGGTTAAGACTCAGATTAGGTGTAGGGTTAGGGCTAGGTGTAGGGTTAGGGTTTGGTTTAGGTTAAGGTTTATTATTAGGGCTAGGGCTAGGTTTTTGTTTAGGTCTTGGGCTGGAGATATGACTAGATTTAGGATTATGTTTAGGTCTAGGGCTAGTGTTAGGGTTAGGTTTAGGTATAGGTTTATTGCTAGTGCTGGTGTTAGGGTTTCGTTTATGGTTAGGGTCAGTTTTAGACATATGGTTACCTTTAGGTTTAGAATAAATGTCAGGGTTAGGTTTAGGGTTTGGGTTATGGTTAGAGCTACAATGAATGCTAGGATTAGGATTAGTGATAGGGTGAGTGTTTGGTTTAGGCTAAGGATTAGAGTTAGGCCTAGGGTTAGCATCAGGGTTAGGGTTAGCTTAGGGTAAAGGATAGGATTAGAGCTAGGATTAGGGTTTTTTAAGGTTAGCGTTAGGGCTAGAGTTCAGTTTAGGTTTAGGGTTAAAGCTAGGTTTAGGTCTTGCATTAAGGCTAGGTTTTGGTTAGAGTTAGGGCTAGTTTTAGAGTTATGGCCAATGTATGGACTAGGGTTATGATTTGGGCTATTTATAGGATTAGGATTAGGAGTAGGTATAGTGGTACAATTAGGTATAACATTTAGATCAAGGGTTAGTGTTAGGGTCAAATGCAAGGTCGGAGTAGTTTTAGCGTTAGGGTTTGGACTCAAATTAGGGCTAAGGTTAGGGCTAGGATTAGGGTTAGGTTTCAATTTAGGTTAAGTTTTAAAGTTAGGGCTATGGCCTGGTTTTGTTTTAGGGCTAGGGCTATGGTTAGGGCTAGTTTAGGCTTAGCATTAGGTTTAGGGCTAGTGTTAGGCTTAGGTTTATGCTTAGGGTTAAAGTTAGATTTTGATTTCAGATTAAATCTAGGGTTAGGTCTAGGGCTAAGTATATGGTTACTGTTAGGTCTTGGTTTACGGCTAGGATTAGGGTTATGTTAAGGGACAGGGTTAGAACTAGAAATATGGCTAGGGTGAGAGTGAGAGTTAATCTTAGGGCTAAGCTTAGTGTTTGGTTAGGTATAGGGCAAAATTAGGGCTAGTAATAGGGCTAGGATTATGGTTATGTTTAGGCCTAAGGTTAGTTTTAGGCTTAGGGTTAGGTTTCATGTAAACGATGGGGTTAGAGCTAGGGATAGGGCTATGGTGAAGGTTAGAATTAGTGTTAGAGCTAGGGGTTCATTAGAGTTAAGGTTAAGGCTAGCTGTAGGGCTAGGATGAGGGCTAGGGTTTGTGTTAGGGTTAGGGCTAGGATTAGTGTTAGGGTTTATGTCAGGTCTATGGTTATGGTTAGAGATAATTTTAGGGTAAGGTTTATGGCTATATTTAGTGTAAGTTTTAGGTTTTGGGTAGGGGTCAAATTTAGATCCAGGGGTATTATTAGAGTCAGAATCATGTTTAGGGTTTTGTTTAGGTTAGGGTTTAGGGTTAGGGCTCAAATTAGCATTAGGGTTTGGGTTAGGGTAATGATAGGGTTTGGTTTAGGGTTCAGGTTAGATTTAGCATAATGGATAGGGTTATGGTTAGGTATAGGTTTAGATTTAGGCCTAGGGTTAGCATTATAAATAGGGTTATGTTTAGGGTAATTGATAGGGTTATTGCTAAATTTAGGTCTAGGGTTATGTATAGGATTATGGCAAGGTTTAGGATTAGGGTTATGGGTTTGTTTTGTGTTAGGATTAGGGCTAGAATTACAGCTAGGTCAAATATCAGGTGTAGGATTATGGCTAGGGATAATGTTAGGGTAAGGTTTGTGGCTAGGTCTAGTATAAAGTTTAGGTTTAGGGGTAGGATCAGAATTAGAGCTAGGTATATTATCATGGGAAGGGTCAGAGTCAGAATTTGGGTTGGGTTAAGGTTTAGGTTTAGGACTTGAATTAGTATTAGGGTTAGAGTTAGGGTAATGATAGGGTTAGGTTTAGGGTTCAGGTTAGGTTTAGGTTAATGAAATAGGTTAGGGTTAGGGATAAGTTTAGGGTTAGCCCTAGGGTTAGAATTAGAGTTATGGTTATGGTTAAGGTAATGGATAGGGTTAGAGCTAGTGACAGGGCTACAGTTATTGTTAGAATTCTGGCTAGGGTTAGGGTAAAGATAAGGGCTATGTTCTTGTTTAGGTTTAGGTTTAGGGTTAAGTTTAAAACTAGGGTTAAGGCTTGAATTATGGCTTGGTTTTGGGTTTGGTTAGGGCTAGGATTAGGGGTATGATAATGCATGAACTTGTGTTTCAATGAGTGCTAGTTTTGGGGTTAGGGTCAGGGCTATGTCTAGTGTTACCATTAGGTTTAGGGTTAGGGTGATATTTAGAGCAAGGGTTATGTTAGGGTTATTGTCAGAGTCAAGATTAGTTTTAGGGTTAGTGGTAGAACTCGAATTAGGGCTAAAGTTAGTATTAGTTGTACCGTTACGGTTTGGTATTGTTTTAGGGCTATGTCTACAGTTATGGCTAGATGAAGGATTAGCATCAGGGTTAGGTCTAGTGTTAGGTTAAGGTTTAGGCTTAGCATTAGGGTTTGATTTTGAGTTAGGGTTAGATCTAGGATCAGAGATAGGGCTAGGGCCAGGGCTAGGGTTAGGGTTTGGGTGAGAGATAGGGGTATGGTAATGAATATAGTTAGAACTAGGGATACGGCTAGGGCAAGAATTAGAGTTAGGTATAGTTGTAGTCTTAGGATTAGGGTTAGAGTTAAGGCTAAATTAGTGCTAGGGTTAGTGTTTGAGTTAGGGCTAAATTAGGCCTATGATTAGGGCTGGATTTAGGGTTAGGGTTAGAGTTAAATTAGGGTTTAGGATTAGGGCTAGTGTTAATGTTAGGGTTAGGGCTACATTAGGGCTAGTATTGAGGTTAGGGTTACTGTTATGGTTAGACTAATTGGTTGGGCTAGAGTTCGGGTTGGCCTAGGTGTTAAGGTTAAGTTTAGGGGAATGGGTAGGGTTTACATCTACATTGAGGGATAGGATGAGTGTTAGAATAAGTATTAAGCTTAGGGTTATCTTTCACTTTAGTATTAAGGCTAGGTTTAGGGCTAGGTTAAGGGCTAGGGTTTCTTTTAGGGTTATGGCTAGGACCAAATCTAGGGCTAATATCAGGTGTAGGGTTAACATTAAAAATATCCTGTGTAGAGTCCCTTTGATCCTAGAAGACCCACACTTGGGGAACCAAGTTGGGTAGGCTAACAGATGAATCTTTCACACTATCAAAGAAATCTGACCAAATAATTGGGGAGGTAGTTCAGTACAAGCATATTTTCCTGTATTATCCTAAAGTGCTCTCACATAAAGTTGCTTTGCATGCTTCAGCTTAGGGATACTTTTACAAGAAATAAACCAGAGAATGCCCATAGAAAACTGACTGAGTGTGTGAGGTTTGAAGTAGCTATCACCAACTATGTTGGATTTCTAGCTCCATTTCCATTTACACGCACAGGTCTATATGAAATGTAAACTTAAAATACAAACTGTTCAGGAGAGCAAATCCTTGACCCAAGAGGCCCAAACCTAGAGAATATAGTAATCCTAGGTAAAAGTTGAATCCTGCCCAGTATCAAAGAAATTTGAACAAAACTAAATCTAACAAACACTAGCTATAACACTAGCCCTAATCTAATACAAAATCTAACCTAACCTGTTTAGATATCCATTCATCAGAGTAGTCCGAAAATAAAGGAGCCCATTGGGGCAAGCTAACAGATGAATCCTGTGCAGTATCCAGAAATGTGACCAAATAATTGGGGCAGGTATATCATTAAGTACATATTTCCCTGATTTCTCCTAATGTGCTCTTGGATAAATTATTTTTTCATGCTTCAGTTTAAGTTACTTTCACAAGAAACAACCAGAGAGTGCCCACAGAGAGCTGATTGAGTGTGTGAAGTTTCACGCAGCTAGCACAAACCCTGTTTGAGTCCAGCTCTATTTCCATTCACCCCTATAGGGCAAAATGAAGTAAAACATGAAAATGAAAACTGCTTCTGAGAGCAAACCCTTTTACCTAGGAGGCCTAAACATGGGGAGCATACTAAGAATATAAAAATGGTAAATGCTGCCCAGCATCAAATAAATTGAAACAAAACTTACTCTAACCCTAAAACTAGTTCTAACACTTGCCCTACCTCTAACCATAACCCTAAGCCTAACCTGATAAGAGAACATTAATCAAAAAATTTTAAACTTGGGGAGACTAGTGGGGAAGCTTACAGATGAATCTGCACAGTATCAAAGAAATCTCACCAAATAATTGGGGGAGGTGTTTCAGTACATGCATATTGCCCTGTTTTCTCCTAAAGTACTCTTAGATAAAGTTGATTTGCATGCTTCAGCTTATGGCTCCTTTTACAGATAAAGAAACCAGAGAATGCCCACAGACAACTGATTGAGAATGTGAAGTTTCAACCAGCTAGCAACAACCCTCTGATTTCCAGCTTCATTTGCATTTACCCATTTAAGTCAAAATGAAGTGAGACATTAAAAACAAACTCTTCCAAACAGTGAACCATTAAACCAAGAAGGCCCCAAACTGGGGCACATAGTAAGGATAGGGAAAGATAAATCTTCCCAGTATCAAAGACATTTGAACAAAACAAACTCTAACCCTAACACTAGGTCTAAAGCTAGCCCTAACTCGAACTGTAACACTAACCATTACCTGTTTAGAGAACCATTGATCCTAGAATTGCCAACCTTCAGGAGCCTAGTGCAGCAAGCTAAAAGATGAATACTGTGTAGTATCAAAGATATCTGATCAAATTTTTGGGAGACTTATTTCAGTACATACATATTTCTCTGTTTTCTCCTTAAGTGCTCTTGGATACACTTTCTTTTGCATGCTTCATTTTTGGCCTACCTTCTAAAGAAAGAAACCGACAGTGCCCACTGAGAACTGATTGTGTGAAGTTTTCAAGCACCTCCTGCCAACCGTGTTGGATTTCCAGCTCAATTCTCATTCACATCAATAATCCATAATGAAGGGAAACCTTAAAATACAAATTGTTCCTGAGAGTGAATCATTGAACCGAGAAGGCCCAAACCTGTGGAGCATAGTAAGGCTAAGTAAAAGGTGAATCCTGCCCAGCATCATAGAAATTTTAAGAAAACTAGGGCTGCATGGGTCCTCTCAGCTCAGATGGAAGGCTCGACTGTGCAGTTTCTCTGGGCACAGATAGCAGTCTCAGCCGCATGGACGCTCACTGCGCAGACAGAAGGCAGCACAGAACACAGAGACTTTGCTTTAGAATCACCAGAACGAGCTCTGGATACAGTACAATGTCACTCCAGAACTACCCACTTCACCAAACACCATACATGGGTAATAGATGGAATCCATCTTGCAAAACCATACTTGCTATCTATCAGTGGGCGTGGCTACCAGCTCTGTTCTGCAGCTTATCAGGTAAGGGGTTTCCAACTCTCCTACTTCCAGCTGTGATAACTCAAGATTTCTCTTACAATCTTTTCGGGGGTGTAGCTATCAATGCGGAACAGCAACTGTACAGGCACCTGGTTTCCAATTCAGAGACTAAGAGTAGGGCTGCTCCAGGAAGAAGCTCAAGCTCTCTCACCCTGGCTACCTCCACCACCCTGAGCACAGAGACTCAAGCTAGGAATAGACAACTCCACCTACTGCAAGAAAAGAAAACAGAGTTCTGAGAGACTTTTTTTTCTTACTTTTCTTTTCTTGCTCTTCTCATCCATTCTCCTCTACTCTTCCCCTCTGGTCCTCACAACGTCAACATATGTGAAACCAAGAACATTCCATGAAATTGGACTTTAAGACCTGAATCACTAGAATAGTATAATATAGAAGAATAACATAGGCCCCACCTCAGCACCTCTTTATTTGCTCTTATTTTCATTCTCCCTCTATTTACTTGTTATTTTTTCTTCTTTTTTTCTTTCTCCCTCTATCCCACTTTCAGCCTCCTTACTTTTAGTATTTATACATAGGGTAATTTTATGAATACAGATAAGGAGTTTGAATTTATACATTCTTCCATAAATTCGCCTTGTCTATTCATCACAGTTCTCCTTCAATATTGCTAAGTCAGATTAATCACATACCCTCATTCTTTCACCCCTTAGCATAGAATCCTACCCCTGACCCTCAGTTCTCTATTCAACACCAGAAATGTTATGCCTTTTATGAAACTAATGACTATATTCTAAATAATAACTGAAGCCAACATCTGTAGACACAGAGTCAAAATAAAAATGTATTTATATTGGTTAGGTTTAGGCTTTGGGTTAGGTTTAGATTTAGAGTTACGTTTTGATATATGGTTAGGGCAAGGACTATGGATAGGGCAAGGGTTAGGACTAGGGTTTGGGTTAGGTTTAGGAATATGGTAAGGTATACGGTTAGAAATAGTGATAGGGCTAGTATGAAAGATAAAGTTAGTCTTAGAGCAAGGATTAGGGTTAGGGTTATGGTTAGGGATAGGGCTAAATTAGGGCTAGTTTTAATATTAGGTTTAGGCCTTGATTTAGGGTTAGAGTTAGGATTACATTTAGGGTAAGGTATTGGGTTATAGCTAGGCTGAGGGCTAGGGAAAGGTTTAGTATTAGGGTTAGGTCTAGGGTTAGGGTTAGTGTTTGGGTTATGGTTATAACTAGAATAATGGCTAGGATTTGGAATAGTAATAAAGTTAGGATTTGTGTTAGGCTAAGAACTGGGGTTAGGACTAGGGTTAGCATTAAGGTTAGGATTTGGCTTAGGGTAAGGAAAAAGATTAGTGCTAGTGTTAGGGTTAGGATTAGGTATAGGTTTATTGCTAGTGGTAGTGTTAGGGTTCAGTTAAATGTTAGGGTCAGGTTTAGACCTACGTTTACCATTAGGGTCAGAATAAGTGTCAGGTTTGGGTTATGGTTAGAGGTAGAATGAGGGCTAAGGTTAGGACTACTAATAGGATTAGGGTTTGGGTTAAAGTAAGGATTAGTGTTAAGACTAGTGTTAGCATTAGGGTTAGGGTGAACTTAGGGCAAGGTATAGGGGCTTAGAGCTAGGGTTAGGGCTATGTTTAGGGTTAGGGTTAGGGCTAGTGTTAGAATTAGTGTAAGGGTTAAAGCTAAGGTTAGGTCTCAGTTCAGAACTAGGTTTTGTTTAGAGTTATGGCTAGGTTTAAAGTTACAACAAATGTATGGACTAGGTTTATGATTTGGGCTAGTTATAGGATTAGGGTTAGGGCTAGGTCTAGTGTTAGGGTAAACTATCCGGAAAACTGACCCTAGATATAATCCTAAATTTAACACTCGGCATAGCCCTAAACCTAACTCAAACCCTAAACCTAACCATAAACCTAAACATAACAATAGAACTAATCCTAACCCTAAAACAAAATCTAACCCTAACCCTAACACTATATCTAACCCTATCCATTACTGTAACCCTAAACCTAACCTTAATGATAACCCTAGCCCTAAAACTAACTCTATCATATTCCTAGATATAATAACCCTAGATCTAACCCTAAAACTAACCCTCTCCCTAGCCAAAACCCTAGCTCAAAACCGAACCCTTACACTAATCATAACCCTAAACCTAACCCTAGTTCTAAACCTAACCCTAACCATAACTCAATACCTATTCCTAAACTTAACCCTAATTCTAACCTAAGCTCTAACCCGACCCACTACCATAACCATAACCCTTACCCTAATGCTAACCCTAAGCCTAACCGTAACACTATTGCCAATGCTAACCCTATCAATTACCCTAAACCTAACCTGAACCGTAAACTAAACAGTTTCTTTACCCTAACACTAACCCTAATGCTAATTTGAGCCCCAAACCTAAATCCTAACTTAAACAGAACCTTAACATTGACCCTAAACTCAAAATTTCCCCTAGCTCTAAACCTGACCCTGACCTTAAACCTAACCCTTACACTAGATGTAGACTGAAACTTGACCTTAAAATTATCTTTAACCATAACCCTAGACCTGATATTAGTCCTGGCCCTAATCCTAGCCCTAAACATAAAAAAAAAAAACACTAGTACTTTTCCTATCCCTAAACCTATCCTTAATCATAACCCTAATTCTGCACCTAGCCCTATCCCTACTCTAACCCTAAACCTACTTCTAAACCTAGATATAATGCCATCCCTTAGGTTTAGGGTTAGGTTAAACCTAGGGTTAAGGCTCGAATTAGGGCTTGGTTTGGGGTTTGGTTAGGGCTAGGATTAGGGCTATGGTAATGCATGAACTAGTGTTGCAATTAGTGCTAGTTTTCGAGTGAGGGTTAGGGTTAGGTCTAGTATTAATATTAGGTTCAGGGTTAGGGTGATATTTACAGCAAGGGTTATGTAAGGGTTAGTGTCAGAGTCAGGGTTAGTTTTAGGGTTAGTGTTAGAACTCGAATTAGGGCTAAAGGTAGTACTAGTTGTAGAGTTAGGGTTTGGTATATAGGTTGGTTTTGTTTTAGGGCTATGGCTATGGTTATGGCTAGATGATGGTTTAACATCAGGGTTAGGACTAGTGTTAGGTTAAGGTTTAGGCTTAGGTTTAGGGTTTGATTTTGATTTAGGATTAGATCAAGGGTTAGGGCTAGGGCTAGGGCTACGACTAGAGTTAGGGTGAGGGATAGGGGTATGGTAACAAATATAGTTAGAACTAGGGATACGGCTAGGGCGGGAATTAGATTTAGGTATAGTAGTATTCTTAGGATTAGGATTAGACTTAGGGCTAAATTATGGCTAGGATTATGGCTGGGGTTAGGGCTAAATTTGGGCTAGGATTAGGGCTAGGGTTAGTGTTAGAGTTAGGGCTAAATTAGGGATAGGTTTAGGGCTAGATTTAGGGTTAGGGTTAGAGCTAAATTAGGCTTTAGGCTTAGGGCTAGTGTTAGTGTTAGGGTTAGGGATACATTAGGGCTAGTATTAAGGCTAGGGTTAGTGTTATGGTTAGACTAAGGGGTTGGGCTGGAGTTAGGATTAGTATTGGTGTTAAGGTTAAGTTTCGAGGAATGGGTGGGGTTATATCTAGCTTTAGGGATAGGGTGAGTGTTAGAATAAGGAATAGGCCTAGGGTTATGTTTAACTTTAGGATTAAGGCTAGTTTTAGGGCTAGGTTAAGAGCTAGTGTTTCTTTTAGGTTTATGGCTAGGACCACGTTTAAGGCTAATATCAGGTCTGGGTTAATGTTAAAAATAGTTTTAGGGTTAGGTTATTGCTAGGTGTAGTGTAAGAGTTAGGTTTATGTTAAAGGTCAGCTTTAGGGCTAGGGTTATTGTTAGGGTCAGGGTCAGGATCAGGGTTAGCATTTGGTTTAGCTAAAGGTTTAGGGTTAATGCTCAAATTAGCATTAGGGTTAGGTTTAGGATTAGGGTAATGGATATGGTTTAGTTTAGGTTTCAGTTAAGTATTAGGGTAATGGATGAGTAAGGTATAGCAATCAGGTTAGTGTTACCATTAGGGTTAGGGTTATGTTTAAAGTAATGGATAGGTTTAGAGTTAGGGTTGGGGCTGTGTTATGGTTTGGATTAAGTCTAGAATTATGCTTAGGTTTAGGGATAGGTTTAGGGTGTGCTTTGGTGTAAGTTTTAGGGTTAGTGTAAGTGTTAGGTTTTGGGCTGATTATGTTTAGTCTTAGCGCTAGGGTCTGGATTAGGGTTAGGGGTGTTTTTGCAGGCTTCAGCTTTTGGAAATTTTCACATGAGGGAACCAGAGTGCCCACATAGAACTGATTGAGTGTGTGGAGTTTTAAGCAGGGAGCACCAACCCTGTTTGATTTCAAGTTCCGTTTCCATTTACCCATATAGGTCAAAATGAAGGAAACCTTAAAATACAAACTGTTCCTGATAGCAAACCATTGAAGGGATAAGGCCCAAATCTGGGGAAAATACTAAGGCTAGGTAAAAGACGAATTATGCCAAGTATCAAATGAATTTGAACAAAAATCCTAACTCTAACACTATATCTAACCCAACCCTAATCTAATTCTAACCTGTTTAGAGTACCTTTGATCATAGAAGTCTCAACCTTGGGGAGCCCAGAGGCACATCTTAACAGATGAATCTTCTGCAGTATCAAAGAAATTTGATGAAAAATTCGGGGAGGTATTTTACTAGATTCATATTTCCCTGTTTTTTTTTTTTTTTTTTCTTAAAGTGCTCATGGACAAATTGTTTTTCATGCTTCAGCTTAAGGTACTTTCAGAAAGAAAAACCAAAAAGTGCCCAGAGAGAGCTGAGTGAGTCTGTGAAGTTTCATGCAGCTAGCACCAGCACTGTTTGATTTCCAGCTCGATTGCATTCACACCTGTAGGCCCTAATGGAGTGAAACCTAAAAATTCAAACTGTTCCTGACACTGAACCATGGAAACTTGAAATCCCAATTTTGGGGAGCCTACTAAGGCTGGGTCAAGGATGAATCCTGTATAGTATCAAATTAATCCAACCAAAAACATTTGAAGCTCTTTCAATTCATGTGTAGTCTGCTTGCTCCTAATGCACCCAGAGATAAAGCTGTTATTTTCTACTCATCTTAGGGCTACTTGCATGGCAAACAGCCGATTATGCTCACTGAAAATTGATGGAGTGTGTGAAGATTCAAGCAGCTAACACAAACCCTGTTTGATTTCCAGTTTCATTTCCATTCACCCTACATGGAAAAAAGAAGAGAAACATGAAAATTGAAACTTTTCCTGAAAGCAAACCCTTTATGTAGGAGCCCCAAACATTTGGATTATAGTCAAAATAGGAAAACGATTAATCCTGCAGAGTATCATAGAAATTTGAAAACAAAACTAACTCTAACACTAACACTAGGACTAATCCTAGTCCTAACACTAACCCTAACACTAACCTTAACCTGTTTAGTGTCCCTTTTATCCTAGAAGTCCGACACTTGGGGAGCCACGTTGGGTAAGCAAAAAGATGAATCTTTCACAATATCAAAGACGTCTGACCAAATAATTGGAGAGGTAGTTCAGTACATGCATATTTCCCTGTTTTCTCCTAAAGTGCTCTCACATAAAGTTGCTTTGCATGCTTCAGGGAAGGGCTACTTTTACAAGGAATAAACCAGAGAATATCCATAGAAAACTGATTGAGTGTGTGAGGTTTGAAGTAGCTAGCACCAAATCTGTTGGATTTCCAGCTCCATTTCCATTTACACGCATAGGTCAAAATGAAATGAAAACTTAAAATACAAATTGTGCAGGAGAGCAAACCCTTGACCTAAGAGTTCCAAACCTAAAGAATATAGTAAGGCTGGGTAAAAGTTGAATCCTGCTCAGTATCAAAGAAATTTGAACAAAACTAAATCCAACAAGATATTAGCTGTAACTCTAGCCATAAACTAATACAAAATCTAACCTAACCTGTTTAGAAAACCATTGATCATAGTAGTCCCCATATGAAGGAGCCCAGTGGGGCAAGCTAACAGATGAATCCTGTGCAGTATCAAAGAAATCTGACCAAATAATTGGGGGAGGTATTTCAGTACGTGCATATTTCCCAGTTTTCTCCTAATGTTTTCATGGATAAATTATTTTTTCATGCTTCAGTTTAAGGTACTTGCACAAGGAACAACCAGAGAGTGCCCACAGAGAGCTGATTGAGTGTGTGAAGTTTCAAGCAGCTAGTACTAACTCTGATTTCCAGCTCCATTTTCATTCACGTCTATAGGCTATACTAAAGTGAAACCTAAAAATTTAAACTGTTCCTGACAGTGAACTGGCAAACCTTAAAAACTCAAACTTGGGAATCCTACTAAGACTAGGAAAAGGATGAATCCTGTAAAATATCAAAGTAATCCATGCAAAGAAATTGAAGCTTGCTCCTAACGTGCTCACAGTTTCTTTCTAATTCTGCTTTGGGCTACTCCCAAAAGAAAAAAAAAAAAAGGAGAGAATATGCCCTTAGAACTGGTTGAGTGTATGAAGTTTCCAGCAGGTAGCACAAACCCTCTTTGAGTCCAGCTCCATTTCCATTCACCCCTATAACGCAAAATGAGGTGAAAGATGAAAATTAAAACTACTCCAAAGAGATAACCCTTTTATTTAGAAGGCCCAAACTTGGGGAGCATTCAAAGAATAGAAAAAAGTTAAATCCTGCCCAGTAATCATAAAGTTGAAGGAAACTAACTCTAACCCTAACACTAGTTGTAACCCTAACTCTAACCATAACCCTAAGCCTAACCTGTTAAGAGAACCTTTGATCATAAAAGTTTTAAACTTGGGGAGACTAGTGGGGCAAGCTTACATATGAATCCTGCACAGTATCAAAAAATCTGACCAAATAGTTGGGGGAGGTATTTCAGTACATGCATATTACCCTCTTTTCTTCTAAAGTGCTATTGGATAAAGTTATTTTGCATGCTTCAGCTTACCGCTACTTGTTCAAGGAAAAAAACCAGAGAGTTCCCACAGACAACTGATTGAGTATATGAAGTTTCAACCAACCAGCACCAACCCTCTGATGTCCAGCTCCATTCTCATTTACCTATATAGGTCAAAATGAAGAGAAACATTAAAAACAAACTATTCCCAACAGTGAGTCATTGAACCTAGAAGGCCCCAAACTGGGGCACATAGTAAGACTAGGTAAAAGATAAATCTTCCCAGTATCAAAGACATTTGAAAAAAACAAACTCTAACCGTAACACTAGCTCTAAAGCTAATCTTAACCCTAACCATAACACTAACACTTACCTCTTTAGAGAACCATTGATCCTAAAAGTGCCAACTTTGGGGAGCCTAGTGGAGCAAGTGCCGCAGTCCGGCTGCAGCAAAATAACCGGGGGGTGACGAACAACTTGTGTACGTTGATACAGCAGGAGTAGGAGCTGTTTATTGCAGGACAGGAGCAGTATTTATACATTCCACACAGCTTATCTAATTAGCATAAACTAGATACATCAGTCAACCAATAAGGAATCTCCACACTTAATGGCTTGTTTTTGTTACTTCTCAAACCACTCCCTCTGGCATTTTGCCAGGCACCATCCAGACTTGTTTACTAACTCTAACATTCCCCTGGCAAAATGCCAGGTGTTATTTTTGACTTGTTTACAGACTCTAACATTTCCCCCTTTTGTTTAATTTAAATAACGACCATAGTGGTTTTTACAGAAACACCATAAATAACCTGCTACAAACAGAAAGGGAGGATACAAAATGCCACAATACCAAGCCACTTGATGGCTCCATGCAAGAAGCCCTTGGAAAAATTATACCAGCAATGACACTGTTAGCAAAGATACTGAGTTACAATTTGTTATAGATTACAGTTTGTTGTCTCAGTCCAGAAAGCAGTGTCTCAATAGATTAACTCACAGTCCCGGTAAACCACAGTCCAGGTAAGTTCTGCAGGCAGCTAGCTTAATCTGAAGTCTCCTCTGGTTCTCAGCTGAAGTTTCATCCGGTTTTCAGCAACACTGGAAATTCTTCCACCCTCATCCTTACCGGCACTGGGACGAAGGCAGGAACTCCGGATGGCTAAAGAAAATCCTGTAGCATTCTACTAAGAAAACCTTCTGAACAATTTAGTACTTTATCTCAAGGTTTTTTTACATTTAAATAAGCCTTAATGGTGCTCATTACTCATTAGCTTCCAGGTGTGGGAGAACCATTGTAGCTTAGTTATTGGCATTGAAAATGACCAAACAGCAGGGACACCAGTAGTGTCTTCTGCAGCTGTAGCGGTCCCGGGTAGCCCCAGATGGCCCTGGGGAGAGTCCCGGTCTCAAACTGCTACTGGGCACAGGGAGCAAGAGCCTGCGAGACTGTGCCTCGAGGTCAGGTCTAGATTTGGGCTCGTGGCAGTGGAAGAGCCAGTTCCCCAGCCAGGAGGCGGGGAAGGGCCAGTTGTTGCCCCCTCTTGGAAAATCCTTGCTGCGCTGTGACCGGCTTGCACACTCGGCAGCCGCCTCTCCGCTTCACGCACCCTCCGGTAATGAAAAGTATTTAGTAATAGCCTTTTGCTGCAACTTTTTTCCTGATAATCCTTCTTCTTCTGAACTTTCTTTTTCTTTCTGACTAGAGTTCTTGGGCTCTTATCAACACATGCCCTAACTATTCTTGGTTCCACTGGGGTGCTTCCTTCCCTTAGTAATTTACTTTTCACCCCTTCCATATTTTCAGCACAAAAACAATACAATACACTGAGACAAAACAAGACACAAACATACTGTATCAATCTTTTCCATTTTCTTGAAATGGTCATTTTTCCTCTCGCCCTATCTGCCTAGGGATGAGCAGATTTGCTCCCGTCCTATATAGGGATGAGCAGCTTTTTTTCATCACTTACCCCCGAGTGTTCCGGGGCTCCCCGTAATGGGCCACCATCTGCCGCAGTCCGGCTGCTGCAGCAAAATAACCGGGGGGGTGACAAATAACTTGTGTACGTTGATACAGCAGGAGAGGGAGCCGTTTATTGCAGGACAGGAGCAGTATTTATACATTCCACACAGCTTATCTAATTAGCATAAACTAGATACATCAGTCAACCAATAAGGAATCTCCACACTTAATGGCTTGCTTTTGTTACTTCTCAAACCACTCCCTCTGGCATTTTGCCAGGCACCATCCAGACTTGTTTACTAACTCTAACATTCCCCTGGCAAAATGCCAGGTGTTATTTTTGACTTGTTTACAGACTCTAACAAGCAAGCTCAAAGATGAGTACTGTGTAGTATCAAAGAAATCTGATCAAAATGTTGGGAGACATATTTCAGTATATACATGTTTCTCTGTTTTCTCCTTAAGGGCTCTCGGATACAGTTTCTTTTGCATGCTTCATATTTGGCCTACCTTCAAAAGAAAGAAACTAGAGAGTGCCCACTGACAACTAATTGTGTGAAGTTTCAAGCACCTATGGTGAATCCTGTTTGATTTTCAGCTCAATTTTCATTCACATCAATAAGTCATAATAAAGGGAAACCTTAAAATATACACTGTTCCTGAGAGCAAACCATTGAACCGACAAGGCCCAAACCTGTGGAGCATAGTAAGGCTAAGTAAAAGATGAATCCTCCCAGCATCATAGAAATTTGAAGAAATCTAGGGCCGCCTGGGTGTTTTTGGTGCAGATGGAAGGCTGGGCTGTGCAGTTTCTCTGGCTCAGACAGAGTTAGAGTTAGATCTAGTGTTATGGGTAGGTTTAGGATTAGGGTTAGTGTTAAAGCTAGGTTTAGGGATCAGATTATGGCTAGTTTTTTGTGTTAGCATTAGGCCTATGGTTAGGGCAATGAATAATGTAAGAATCAGGATTACAATTTAGTTAGATTTACAGTTAATGTTTAAGATTACTTTTTATAGTTAGGTTTAAGGTTAGGGTTATTGTTAGTAGGAGTCAGGGACAGGTTTATTTTTAGGAGTCGGACTCAAATTAGTGCTAGGTTTACTGTTAGGGTTTTGTTTAAGGTAAGAGTGGTGTTTAAGAGCTAGGGTGAGTGTTATGGTATAAGTCAGTGTCCGGGTTAGTTTTAAGATTAGAGTTAGGACTCAAATTAAGGCTAAGATTTGTTCTAGGTGTAACTTAGAGTTTGTTTTAAGTTAAGGTTTAGGGTTAGATCTATTGCTTGGTTTTGTTTGAGTTCCAGAGTTAGGGTTAGCACTGGTTTTATGAAGAGAATTAGGGTTAAGTCTACTGTTAGTGTTAGGCTTAGGCTTATGGTTATGGTTATATTTAGAGTTAGGCTTAGATCTAGGGTTAGGCTAGGACTAAGGACAGGGCAAGTGTTAGGGCTAGGGTTAGGGCTAGGTTTAGAGTTACAGTAAGGGATAGGGTTAGAAGTAGGAATAGGGCTAGTGTGAGAGTTAGATTTTGTTTTACGGCTAGGATTAGGGTTAGGGTTTGGATAAGGGTTAAGTTAAGGCCAAGATAAGGGCTAGAGTTAGTGTTCAGTTTAGGCCTAGCTATAGGGTTATGGTTAGGTTTATGTTTAGGATAAGGAATGGCATTATAGCTAGGTTTAGAGGTTAGAGAAGGGATAGGGCTAGTCGTAGAGTTAGGGTTATGATTAAAGCTAGGTATAGGGCTAGGATGAGGACTAGTTTTTTTTTTTTTTTAGGTTTATGGCTAGGAATAGGGCTTTGGCTAATATCAGGTGTAGGGTTATGGTTAAAGATAATTTTAGGGTTAAGTTTAGGTCGACATCTAGTGTAAGGTTAGGCTTAGCGTAAGGGTCAGGTTTAGAGCTAGGGGAAATTTTAAGGTTAGGGCCAAGGTGAAGGTTTTGTTTAAGTTTGGATTTAGGTTTAGAGCTTGAATTAGCAGTAGGGTTAGAGTTAGGGTAATAATAGCGTTTATTTTAGGGTTCAGGTTAGGTTTAGAGTAATTGATAGGGTTAGCATTAGCATTAGGGTTACAGTTCGGCTTAGGGTTAGCATTAGGGTAAGGGTTATGGTTATGGTAGCGGGTTGGATTAGAGCTTAGGTTAGATCTAGGGTAAAGGTTAGGAATAGGTCTTGAGTTATGGTTAGGATTAAGTTTAGAACTAGGGTTAGGTTTAGGGTTATGATTAGTGTAAGGGTTTGGTTTTGAGCTAGGGTTATGGCTAGGGAAGGGTTAGTTTTAGGGTTAGGTCTAGAGATAGGGATATGGCAGAGTTAGTTTTAGAGCTAGGGTTATCATTAAGGTTAGGTTTAGGGTTATGGTAATGGATAGGGTTAGATATAGGGATAGGGTTAGGGTGAGATTTTGGTTTAGGGTTAGGATTAGGGCTATGGTTATGTTTAGGTTTATGGTTAGGTTTAGGGTTTGAGTTAGGGTTAGGGCTATGCCTAGTGTTAAATTTAGTATTATGTCTAGGGTCAGTTTTCTGGTTAATTTAACCTAATACTAGACCTAGTCCTAAACCTAATCCTATAACTAGCCCAAATTGTACGCCTAGTCCATACATTGGCTGTAATTTTAAACCTAGCCCTAACACTAACCAAAACCTAGCTCTAAACTGAGACCTAAACTTAGCTTTAACCCTTACACTAATTCTAACATTAGCCCTAACACTAACCCTAAACATAGCCCTAACCCCAGCTCTAACCCTATCCCTTACCCTAAGTTAACCCTAACCCTAATGGGAACACTAGTCTTAACCCTAATCCTTACTTTAACCCAAATAATCCTATTAGTATTCCTAATCTTAGCCCTCATTCAGCTCTAGCCATAACCCAAACCTGATACTTATTCTACCCTAATGGCAACCATAGGTCTAAACCTGACCCTAACCTTAAACCGAACCCTAACACTAGCACTAGCAATAAACCTATACCTAAATCTATCCCTAACACTATCCCTAACCCTAACCCTAGCACTAATCCTATTACTTATTGTAAGCCAAACCTTTATATTAATGCTAACCCTAGTCGTAATGCTAGTTTTTAGCCTAACACAAATCCTAACTTTATTACTAGTCCAAATCCTAGCCATCATTTTAGGTATAACCATAACCCAAACACTAACCCTAACCC
Organism: Marmota monax; assembly: GCF_021218885.2. Lineage (NCBI taxonomy): Eukaryota > Metazoa > Chordata > Mammalia > Rodentia > Sciuridae > Marmota > Marmota monax. The sequence continues at coordinate 57,199 of NW_026693546.1, forward strand.
TGACCCTAACCATAAACCAAACTGTAACATTAGCCGTACCCATAAACCTATACCTAAACCTAACACTGAAACTAGCCCTAGACATAAACCTAATCCTATATCTAGCCATATCTCTCACCCACATCTGAACCACAAACCTAGCCCTAGCCATAATGATAACCCTTTACCTAACCCAAACACTAACCCTACTTCTAGACCTAACCAATCCTAATTTAGACTCTATCCCTAACCCTAATCCTAATCCAAATACAGACCCTGACACTAACACTAACTTAGCTTTAAAACTGAACCTAACTAAAACATAAACCTAACACTAGACCTAGCCATAACCCTAGTCCTTATATAACCATAGCCCTAACCCTAGCTCTAAACCTAACACAAAATCTAGCCATAAACCTAGGCCTAAACCTAGCGCTAAGCATAACCCTAACACTAATTGTTTCCCTCACTCTAATCCTAACCCTCATCTTAGACCTAAACCTAGCTAAAACCCTAACCCTAACTCTAAACATAACGCTAGCTCTATCCCTAAAGCTAATGTTAACCAAAGCCCTAATTGTAATGTTAATACCAGCCTAATACTATCTCTATAATTATTTATTACAATAAACCTAACCCTAAACCTAATGATAACCCTAGCTCTAGCTAAAACTGTAAACCTAATTCTAGACCTAACCACAAATCTACAACTCATCATAGCCCTAACCCTAGATCAAATCCTAAACTATACACTAACTAACCCTAGCCAAAACCCTAACACTAACCCTAAACATAAAACTACCCCAACTCTAACTTCACATTTAATTCTATCCCTTAACCTAACTCTAAAGGTAACCTTATCCCTAACCCTAACACAAAACCTAACCTTAACTGTAAATCTAACCATAAACATAACACTAAACCTAACTCTCAACCTAGCACTAACCCTAGCTCAAAACCTAACCTATATCCTAAACCTAACCCAAACACTAACGCTAGCTAACCCTAGGCCTAACCCTAACCCTATAACTAACCATAACCATACCCATTATCCTAATCTTAACCTGAATCCTAAACTTAAACCTATCCATTTTCCTGAACCTAACTCTAATCCAAAGCCTAATTTAGCCCTAACACAAAAACTTAACCTAACCCAAACCAAAACATGAAGCTGACCTTAAAATAACACCTAATTCTAAACTTGATCCTTACCCTAAACCTAGCTCTTATACAAGACCTAGCCATGAATCGAATCCTATAACTACCCCTAGCCATATCCCTAAACCTGACATTACCCTATCCCTAAAATTTGCCCTAAACCTAACAAAAGCCCTAGCCCTCATCATAACACCAAATCTAGCCTTAATCCTAACCTAATCCTAACCCTCTCTAAACCTAATTCTAATCATTGCAATAGTCCTAAAACTAGTTATGAGCCCATCTCTTCCCCTAAACATAACCCTAAACATAGCCCCAAAATTAGGCCTAAACATAACACTAACCCTAGACCTATTTCTAGGCCTAGTTTAGCCCTAACCCTTATCCTAACATAGCCTTAAGACTAAATCTAATTCTTGCTTAGCCCAATTACTAGTTTTAACTCTATCCCTTACCATAACCTTAGCCTTAGCCCTAAAACATAAGCAAGCTATAGCACTAACCCTAATCCTTAACTTAAACCAAATCCTAACTCTACATCTAGCCCTAAACCTACCCTAATTCAAGTTCTAGCCCTAACCTAAAACTAACCCTGAACCTGACTCTCAACCTAAAACTAATCGTAGCTCAAAACATTACCCTAAACATAAACCTAATCCTAAAACTAGACTTAGTCCTAACTGTAACCCTGAAATTAACCCCAATCATAACGCTAGTTCTTACATTAGCCATATCACTAACACTAGCCCTAACAAAACACAAAACCTACCCTTAATCTGAGCCCAAACTCTAGCTTTAACCCTATTTCTATTCCTAAATGTAGCTCTAAACCTTACCCTAAACCTAACCCTAACTTTAATGCTTACACTAACCGTAAACCTAACCCTAACCCTAGCCCTAACTCTAGCTCTACCCCTATTCAATACCCTAACCCTAACCCTAATGCTAACCCTCAACCTAACCCTAACCCGTTCCCTAACCCTAACCTATCCATTATCCGAAACATAACCCTAACACTAAAGCTAACCTAATACTAGACGTAGACGTAACCATAACCCTAAAACTATCCCCTATTGTAACCCTAGTTCTTACATTAGCCATAGACCTAAAGCTAAAACAAACATAGTGCTAATCCGATACCTATCAATAGTTTTAACTCTAACCCTAGCCTTAACCCTAACCCTCACATTAAGCCTAGCCCTAACCCTAGCCCTAACCCTAGCCCTAACCCTGTCCCTTACCCTAAGCCAAATTCTAACCCTAAAGCTACCTAGTATTAACCGCATCCTTAGCCTAACCCAAACCCTAACTCTATTACTAGTCCTAACACTAGCTATCAATCTAGCTCTATCCCTATCGAAAACCCTAAATATAACCCTGACCATTATTCTGACCCTATTACTAACCATAGGTCTAAACCTGACCCTAACCATAAATCGACCCCTAACATTGGCGCAACCTGTAACACTATACCTATACCTATACCTAAACCTAACACTAGACCTAGATCTACATCTAATCCTTCATCTAGCGATAACTCTAGCCCTCCCCTACACAAAAACCAAGCCCTAGCCCTAACAATAACCCTTAACCTAACCCAAACACCAACTCTATCCATAGACCTAACCTAGTAATAATGCTGGACCTAATCATAAACTGAACCTTAACCCAAACACTGACCCTTACCCTAACACAAACCCTAGCTCGAAACCTTTTTCTAACCGAAAACCTAACCCTAATCTAATCCTAGTCATAACTCTAGCTCTACACCTACCCATTACCCTAACGCTAAATCTAACCCTAATGATAACCCTAGCCCTAACCCTAAATTTACCCTGCCCCTAACCCTAGAAATAGTCATAAACCTAAACCTTGTCATAGACCCAACTCTAGCTCAAACCCTAAGCATTACACTAAACCTAAACTTACACCTATTCCTAAAACTACCCTTAAGCCGAAATCTAATACTAACCTTAACCCTAACCCTACATCAAACCCTATCCAATACCCTAAACCTAATGATAACCCTAGCCCTAATCCTAACACAAATCTTGAGCCTAATTGCAACTATAACCTAGACGTAACCCTAAACCTAAATTTGCCCTAGTGCTAACCCTAGCTCAAACACTAAACCACACCCTAAACCTAAATCTAATGCTATCCCTGGGTCTAACCCTAACACTAACCTTAACTCAAGCCGTAATACTAACCATAACCCTTGCCCTAAACCTAGTTCTAACCCTCTCCTTTATCCAAAACATAACCCTTACTCTAATGCTAACCCTAGAATAAACCTAACACTTTCACTACTTCTAAACCTATCTATTACCCTACACCTAACCTGAACCCTAAACCTAAACCTATCATACCATATCCCTATCCCTAATGCTAATTTGAGGCTTAATCCTAAACCCTATCCTAAACCAAAACTAAAACCTGATTCTAACCCTAATCATACCCCCAGGTCTAAACCTAACCCTTATCCTAGACCTAGACATAAATCTAATTCTCAATCTATCCCTAACCTTAACCCTGGATCTGACACTAGCCCTAGCCCTAATTCTTGCCATAACTCTAAAAAAAACCCTAGCCCTCATTCTCACCCTAAACCTAGCCTTATTACCAACCCAAAACTTAATCCTAGCCCTAACCATTATTCTAACCTTCAACCTAGCCCTAACACTAGCTATAACCCCATCCCTTCCCCTAAACCCAACCCTATCCCTAAACCTAAACCTAAGCCTAAACTAGGCCTAAAACTAGAAAAAGCCTAGACCTAATCCTAGCCCTAATTTAGCCCTAAACCTAACCTAATCCTATCCCTAAGACGAACTCTCTCACTCTAGTCCTATTTCTACTTATATCCCCAACCCTAACCCTAACCCTAAAACTTGCACAAACCTTAGCCCTAACCCAAGCCCTAGCCCTAATCCTACATCTAATCCTAACTCTAAATGTAACCCTAAACCTAAATCTCTCACTAACACAGCTGTAACACTAACACTAATCCTAAAACAAGCCCTAACCTAGACCAAGACCTACAACAAAACAGAGCCATAGCCCTAACCCTAACATTTAACCTAAACCAAACCCTAAGCCAACACCTAGCCCTAAACCTAGCTCTAATTTGAGTTCTATCCCTAACACTAAAACAAAGCCTGAACCTTACTCTGACCCTACACTAAATATAGCTCTAATCATCATACAAAACCTAAACTAAACACAAACACTAGACCTAGCCCTAACCATAACCCTAAAAGTAGACCTAATAGTAACCCTAGATCGTACATTAGCTGTAGCCCTAACCCTAGCAGTACCATAACCCAAAACCTATCCTGATCAGAGCCCTAACACTAGCTTTAACACTAACAATAACTGGAACCCTAGATCTAACACTTAACCAAAATCTAATGCTAACCCTAAACCTTGAAATAACCCAAAACCTAACAATAACCCTAGCCATAATCCTAACAATAACCCTAGCTGTCAACCTAGCTCTAATCCTATCATTACCTTAACCCTAACAATAACCCTAATGCTAACCCTCAGATAACCCTAACCCTATTCCTAACCCTAAGCCTATTCATTACACTAAAACTAACCTGAACCCTAAACCTAACCACATCCATAAACCTAATCCTAACACTAATTCTAATGCTAATTTGAGCCCTAACCTTAAACATTAACCTAATCCAAAACTGAATCCTGTACTTTACCCTAATAATGCCCCTAGCTCTAAACCTTACCCTAAACTTTAACCTAACCCTTACACTATACATTGCCATAACCCTAACCCTAAAACTATCTCTAACCATAATCCTAGACCTGACTTTATCCCTAGCACTAATGAAGCCCTAAACTTAACACAAACCCTAGCCCTAATCCTAGCCCTAAACTGAGCTTTAATCTTAACCCTAACCCTAACACCAGGCCTAACCCTAAATTTAACACTGGCCCTAGTTCTAAACCTAGCGATAACAACATGCCTAACCATAACGATAATCATAACCCTAGCCCTAAACCTAGGCTTAGCCTTAAAACTAACCCTAGCTCTAAACCTAGCCCTAATAAAGCCCTTACCCTAACCCGACCAAACCCTAACCCTAAGACAAACTCTAACTCTTGCCCTAGCCCTAGCATTAGATCGAACCATATCCCTTATGATAACCCAAACCCTAGCCCAAAATCTAGCCGTAACCTAGATTTAACCCTAACTCTAAATCTAACCCTAACCATAAACATAAACCATACCCTATCACTAGCTTTAACCCTAACGCTAATTGGAAAATTAGCCCTAACCCTAGCCCTAGCACTCAAGCAAAACCGACCCAGAGCACTGACACTAACACTTAACATAAACCATAGCCTAAACCTACACCTAGCCCTAACACTAGCCCTAATTCAACTCCTAACCTTAACCTTAGAACTAATACTAACTACGACTCTGACCCTAACACTGACCCTAGTTCTATACATCACCCTATCCCTAAACCTAATCCTAACACTACATGTAGCCCTAAACTGAACCCTAAACTAGCCCTATTTGTAATGCCAGTTCTTACATTAGCCATACCCCTAAACCTAACACAAAACCTAGTCCTAATTCAAGGCCTAACCCTAGCTTTAACTCTAACCCTATGCCTAGTATTAACCCTAGATCTAAACCTATCACTTACCCTAAGAAAACCCTCACCATATTGCTACCCTAGTCCTAACCCTAATCTTAAACCTACTCCAAACCCTAACTTTACTACTAGACCTAACCCTAGCCCTCATTCTAGCTCTAAAATTAACCCAAAGCCTAACCCTAACTCTGACCCTTATTCTGAATCTAACACAAAAGCTAGGTTTAAAACTGACCCTAACCCTTATCCAAAACATAACACTACCCCTACCAGTAATACTGTACCTAAACTTAACACCAACACTAACCCTAGACCTAAACCTAATTCTAAATATAGACATAACCCTAGCCTTAGCACTAACAATAATCCTTAACCTAATCCAAACACTAACCCTACCTCTAGACCTATCCCTAGTCCACGATCTGGACCTAACCCTAAACCTAATCCTAACCTGAACCCTGACACTTACCATAAAAAAACCTAACTTTAATCCTTATCCTAACCCCAAAACTAACCCTAACACTAGAAAAACCCTAAAGCTAGCCATAAACATAACTCTAGCTCATAAAATACTAATACACCTAACACTAGCCCTAAACCTCACACAAAACCTATCCCTAATTGTAGCCCTTAACCTAACCCTAAGCATAAGTCTAACCCTAAACCTAGCCCTAAACCTAACCCTAACCCTCGTTCTAGCTCTAAACCTAGCTCAAACCCTTAAACTTACCATAAACATAACTCTACCCAAAACCAAATTCTCACTCAAAACCTACACATAATCCTAACCTTAACCATAGCACAAACACTAGTCCTAACTATATCCACAACCTTAAACATAAAACTAAACCTAATGCTAACCCTAGCCCTAACACTAATCCTAACCCTACCCTTGCCATGACTGCAACCCTAACCCTCACTCCATCCCTAACCCTACCTCAATTCCTAACCCTTAAACTTAAGCTAACCCTAACTCTAACTGAAGGCCTAACCCTAACCTAACCCTAGCCCTAATCCTAACCTGAACCATAGACATAACACTAGCTCGAACCCTACCCATTACCCTTACCCTAAATTTTACCTAATGATAATACTAGACCTAAAGCTAAACATAACCTAAACATAAACATAAACGTAACCCTAGAACTAGCAGTGAACCTAACCCTAAACATAACCTATGCTAGCTCAAATACTAACCCTAAGCCTATACCTAGCCCTAACTCTAACCTAAACTTATCTGTAACTCTAACCTGACATCTAAATCTATTACCCTAACCCTAATGATAACACTAGTCCTAACCCTAACACTAACCCTAATACTAACCATGCCCATAACCCTAGCACTAAACTTACCTTAGCACCAACCGTATCTCAAACCCTAAAACATTCTGAAACCTAATCCTAACTCTAACCTTCACCCTAACCCTGACCCTAACACTAACTCTAGCCCTATTCCTAACCATAACCCTAGCCCTAACCCTAGGTCTAACCCTATAAATTACCCTAATGATACCATAACACTAATGCTAACTCTAGGCCTAACCCTAAACCTATCACAAACCAAAACCATTTCTATTACTCTAAACCTAACCTGAACCCTAATCCTAACTGTATCCATTACCCTAACCTTAACACTAACCTAATTCTAGCTCTAACCCTATCCAAAACCCTCAACCTAACCCTGACCCTTATTCTGACCATAACACAAACCACAGGTCTAAACCTGACCCTAACCCTAAACCAAACCCTAACACTAGCCCTACTGATAACCTTATACATAAACCTAACCCTACCATTATTGCTGGATCTAAACCTAATTCAAAATGTAGCCTTAACGTTAGCTCTAGATCTTAAAAAAAAAAAAAATAGCCTTAGCCCTCACAATAACCCTTAACCTAACACAAACATTAACTCTACCTCTAGACCTAAATCTAGTCCTAATTCTGGCCATAACCCCAACCCAAACACTGTCCCCTTCTGTAACACAAATCCTAGCTCTAAATTTTAGGCTAACACAAAATCTAGCCATAACCCTAACAATAGACCTAGTCATAACCCTAAATCTAGGTCTTACATTACATATAGAACTAATGCTAGCCCCAAACCTCACACAAAACCTATCTCTAAGCATAAACCTAACCCTAAACCTAGTCCTAACCCTAACCCTAACCCTTGCCATAACCTTAACACTAGTTCAAACAATAACCCATGCCCAAATATAAATCTACACCTAACCCTAACCTTAACCCTAACCCTAATCCAACACTAACACTAACGCTAATCCTAACCCTAACACTAACACTAACCCAAGCTCTAATCCTTGCCATAATTTAGTGCTAATCGTAACCCTAACTCTAACCCTACCCCTAAGACTAACCCTGTACTCTTGCCCTAGATCTATTTTTAGTACTAACTCTATCTGTAACCATAACCCTATCACTAGCCGTATCCTAACCCCTAAATCTAGCCCAAGTCCTAACCCTAGATCTAAACATAACTTTAAATATAACCCTGACCCTAAGCCTGAACCTCACCCTACCACTAGCCCTAACACTATCGCTAATCCTAAAACTAGTTCTAAACCTAGCTGTAGCTCTAAAACAATACTGAGCCCTAGCCCTAACCCTAACACTAAGCTAATTGTAACCTCAGACCTGACATTAGACCTAGCCCTAATTCTTGCCCTAACCCTAACACAAAACCTAACCCTACACTTACCCATAACTCTAGCCTTATTTCTAGTGTTATTCCTAACCCTAAAACTAACACTGACCTTGAATCTGACCCTAACATTAACCCTATTTCAAATCATCACTCTAATCATAACATAACTCTAACACTAAACTTAGCCCTAATCCTAAAACTACCGCTAATCATAACCCTAGTTCTTATATTAGCCATAGCCCTACCCTAATCCTAACCTAAACTAAAACCTAGCCCTAACACTAACCCTAACACTAGCTTTAACCCTAATCAAACTCTAAACCTAATCCTAAACCTAGCCTTAATCCTAACCATAAACCTAGCCCTAAGTATAGCTCTAATCCTATCTATTAACTTAACCCTAACACTAACCCTAATATTAATCCTAGAATAACCCTAATTCTATACATAACCGTAACCCTATTCATTACCATAAACCTAACCTGAACCCTAAACCTAACCATATCCTTTATCCTAACTCTAAACATAATCCTAACCTAATTTGAGCCATAACCCTAAACCTTAACCTAAACAAACCCTAACCATTACCCTGACCATAATAATACTCCTATCTCCAAAAGTGACCCTAAACCTCAACCGAAACTTTACACTATACATACCCATAAACTTAACCTTGAAAGTCTCTCTAACCATAACTCTAGACCTAACATTATCCCAAGCCCTAATGTTAGCCCTAGTCCTAATATTAGACCTTATGCTTAAAAAAAAAAAAAAAAGCCCTAATCCTGGCCCTAAACCTAGCCTTAATCCGAACCTTAACCTAACACTAGGCCTAACCCTAAAGTGAATCTAACCCTAGGCCTTAACCTAGCTATAATGTCATACCGTACCCTAACCCTAATTCTAATCCTGCCCTAAACCAAGGCCTAGCCCTAATACTAAACCTAGCTGTAATCCTAAACCTAATTTAGCCCTAACCCTAATTCTAATAATATCCCTAGCCCTAAGACTAACTCTAACTCTTGCCCTAGCCCTAACCCTAGTTTTAACGTTATCCCTTAATATAACCCAAAGCCTAGCCCTAACCCTAGCCCCAAACTTAGCCCTAGCCTTAAACTTAGATATAACCCTCACTCTATATCTAACCCGAACCTAAAACCTAAACCTCACCCAAACACTAGCCCTAATCTTAATGCTAATTTGAAAACTATCCCTCACCATAGCCATAGCATTCAAGCAAAACTGAACTACAGCTCTAATCCTAAACCTTAACCTAAACCAAAACCTGACACTATGCCTAGCCCTTACCCTAGCCCTAATTTGTGTCCTAAACCTAACCATACAACTAATAATGACCCTGACTCTGATCCTAAAACTAACCTTAGTTCTAAACATCACCCTAACCCTAAACCTAACCCGAAAACTAAACCTAGCCCTAACCCTAATCCTAACAATACCCATAATCTTAATGCCAGGTCTTAGATTAGCAATAGCCCTAACACTAACACAAAACCTAGCCTTAATCTGAACCCTAAACCTAGCTTTAACCCTAAAGCTAACACTAACACTAACCCTAACACTAGGTCTAACCATATCCCTTACCCTATGCCAACCCTCACCCTAAAGCTACCCTAGACTAACCCTAATCCTCAGCCTACCCCAAAACTTAACTTTATTACTAGTCCTAACCCTAGGCCTCATTCAATCTCTAAACATAACCCAAACCTGAAGCCTATCCCTGACCCTTATTCTGACCTTAACACTAACCCTAGGTCTAAGCCTGACCCTAAACCTAAACCAAACACTAACACTAGCCCTAAGTGTAAACCTATACCTTAATATAACCATAACATTAACATTAGACCTAAACATATCCCTAAATATAGCCATAATTCTAGCCATAGCCCTAAACAAAAACCTAACTCCAGCACCAACCATAACTATTAGTCTAACGCAATGACTAACAATACCCCTAGAACTAACCCTAGTAAAATTGTGCTCCTAATCGTAAATCCAATGCTAACCTGAACACTGACCCTTACCCTAACACAAAACCTAGCTCTAAACTTATTATCATAACCCAAAACATACCCTAACACTAGACCTATCCATAACCCTAACCTTAAAACTACCATAACCATAATCCTAGTTCTTTCGTTACCCATAGTGCTAACACTAGCCATAAACCTCCCTCCAAAACTTAGCCATAAATGTAGCACTAAAACGAGCTTTAAACCTAATCCTAACCTTAGCCCTAGCCCTAACACTCACACTTGCCTAGCCCTAACCTTAGCTCAAACTCTCTGACCCTAAATGGAACCCTAACCCAAACCCTAACCCTAACCCTAAACCTTGACCAATCCTAACGTCAACCATAGCACAAATCCTACCTCAAAATCTATCCATTACCTTAAATATAACCCTAACACTAATGCTAACCGTAGCCCTAACTCTAACCCTAATTCTAACCATAGCCCTGACTGTAACTCTAAACCTCGCCCTAGCCCTAACCATAAACACTTAACCTAAACCTAACCCTAACAATAACCCTAGGCCTAACCCTAAAACTAGTCCTAATCCTAACTTTAACCTAATCCATAACACTAGCACTAACTCTATCCATTACCCTACACATAAGCCTATCCCAAATGCTAACCCTAGGCCTAAACCCAGCACTATCCCTAAATCTAACCATATACATTACTCTATACCTATCCTAAACCATAAACCTAATCCTATTCATTACTCTAACTCTAACCCTAATGCTAATTTGAGCCCTAAACCAAAACCTTAACCTAAAGTAAACCCTAACCTGGAATTTGACCCTAATAATACACCCAGCTCTAAACCTTTCCCTTACCCTAAACGTAAACCTTACACTAGACCTAGCCATAAACCTAATCCTAACCATTACCCTATACCTGACATTAGTCATAGCCCTAATTTAGCCCTTACCCCAACACAAAACCTAGCCCTAAACCTAGACTTAATCCTAATCCAAAATGTCACCCTGGCTCTATTCCTAATTTTAACCCTCGACCGGGACCTGAACCTAAATATAAGCCCATCACATCCCCTAAAACTAACCCTAACCCTAACAATTACACAAACCCTAACCCTAGCTTTAACCACAGGCCTAACGTTAAAACTAACTCTAGCATTAATCCTAGCTCTAATTTAGCCCTATCCCTAACACTATCCCTACCCCTAACCCTAGTCCTAAGACTAACTCACTCTCACACTAGCCCTTTTTTTATTTCTAACCCTATCCATTACCTTAGCCCTAACTTTAGCCCTAATCATAGCCATAGCTCTCACCCTAGATCTAACCATAACTCTAAATCTAAACCTAAACTTAAGCCTAAATCTCACCCTACGCACTAGCCCTAATACCACTGCTAATCCTAAACTAGGCCTAACCCTAGTCCTAGCCCTAAAACAAAACCGAGCCATTGCTCTAATAGTAAACCTTAACTTAAAACAAACCCTAATCCTAAAACTAGCCATAACCATAGCTCTAATTCAAGTCCTAGGCCTAAAATGAACCATACCTCTAAATATCAACCTAACCCTAAAGCTAATGCCGAGACTAGACCAGCCCAAATCCCATCCCTAATTCTAACCCTAATTGTAAACCTAGTTCTTACATTGGCCTTAGCCCTAACTCTAGTCTTAACCCTAACACAAAAATAGCCCTAATCTGAACCCTAACACTAGATTTAACCCTAACCCTAACCCTAGTCCTAAACCTAACCCTAACTCTAGCCCTAACAGTATCCCTTACCCTAAGCCAAACCCTATCCTTAATGCTAACCCTAGTCCTAAATCTAATCCTAAGCCTAACTCTATTTCTAGTCCTAACACAAGCACTCATTCTAGCTCTAATTCTAACCCCAAACCTAACCCTAACCTTCACCCTTATTCTGACACTAACACTAATTATAGGCCTAAACCTGAACCTAACCCTAAACTGAACCCTGAAACAAGCCTTATACTAACCTTATACCTAAACCTCACCCTAACACTAGCCCTAACCCTAAACCAAATCCTAAATCTAGCAATAACTCTAGCCCTAGACCTAAACAAAACTTAGTCCTAGCCCTATCAATAACCCTTAACCTAAAACAAATACTAACCCTACCCCTAAACCTAACCTTGTCCTAATTCTGGCTTTCACACTAACCCTAACACTAACCTGACACTGACCTTGCATTTAACAGTAAACCTATTTCTAAACCTTAGCCTAAACAACATCTAAACCTAGCACTAGACCTTGCCATAACTCTAACCCTAATACTAGCCCTAATCATAACCCTAGCTCTTACATTACCCATAGCCCTAACCCTAGGCCTAAACCTAAGACAAAAACTAGATCTTATCCTAGGCATTAAACTAGCCTTAGGCGTAACCCTAACAAAAACCTTAGCCCTAACCTTACCCTAAAACTCGCCTTACTCCTAACCCTGGCTCAAAATATAACCCTTATCCTAAATCTAACCCTAAACCTAGCCATAATCCTAACATTAACTCTAAAACTAAACCTAGCTCTAAAGTTACCCATTACCCTAAACATAACCATAATTCTATTGATAAAACTATGCCTAACCCTAAAAAGACAACTAATCCTAGACATAACCCTAAACCTCACCCTCACCATAGATCCACCCTAGCTCAAACCCTAACCCTTGTCATAAACCTAATCATAAAAATAGCCCTAACCCTAAGCCTAAAACTCAATCTAACTCTAACCATAAACCTAAATCTACATCTAATCGTATCCATTACCCTAACCCTATCACTACCCCTAATGATGACCATAGCCATAACCCTAACCCTAATTCTAACCGTACTATAATCTTATCCCTAGACCTAACCCTAAATCTAACCCTCGCCCTAGCCCTAAACCTAGCTGAAAACCCAACTCTTACACTAAACATAACCCAGCCCTAAGCTTAGCTCTAACCCTATCCATTATCCTAACCATAACCCTCACCCTAATGCTAACTCTAGACCTATTGCTAATCCTAAACTTATCAATTACCCTAAACCTAAACTGAACCCTTAACAAAAAAACCTATCATTATCCTAACCCTGACCCTAAAGCTAATTAGAGCCCTTCCCTAAACCCTAACCTCAAACAAACTCTAACCCTGAACTGTACCCTAATAATTCTCCTAGCTCTAAACCTGACCCTTACCCTAGACCTAACCATTACACTAACCTAGCCATAAAACATTCTCAATATATCCCCAACCATACCCTTAGACCTGACATTAGCACTAGCCCTAATCCTAGCTGTAACCCTAACACAAACCCCAGGGCTTATCCTAGCCATAAACCTAGCCTTAATCCTAATAACGCTAACATTAGGCCTAACCCTAAAACTAGACCTAGCCCTAATCTTACACCTAATTTTAACCTATCCCAAACCTTAGCCATAACCCTAGCCCTAAGTCTAACTCTAACTCTCACCCTTCCCCCATCCTTAGTTCTAAACCTATACCTTACTGGAACAATAATCCTAGACCTAACCCTAGCCCTATCCTTAGCCCTAGCCCTAACCAAGATCTAAATCTCACTCCAAATCTAACTTTAACCCTAAGCATAAATCTAAACCTAACACTAGCCCTAACCTTAATACTAATCCTAAAACTAGCCCTCATCCTAAAGCAAATCCCAGACATAGCCCTAAAACTAACACTTAACCTAAACCTAACCCTAAACTTAGCCCTAATTCAAGTTAAAAACTAACCCTGACCCTGAATCCGACCATAACACTAACCCTACCTCTAAAGATCAACCTAACCCTAAACCAAAACCTAACACCAGACCTAGAACAAATCCTAAACCTAAATTTAGCCTTAGATGTCACCCTGGTACTTACATTAGCCTTAACCCTAACACTAGCACTAACTTAACACAAAACTTAGCCTTAATTCAGGACCTAACCCAAGCTTTAACCATAACACTAACCCTAACCCTAGTCCTAATTATGACCATAACCCTAGCCCTAAACCTAGCTCTAACCCTATCTATAGCCATAACTATAACCCTAACACTAATGCTAACCCTAGGCCTAAACCTAACCCTATCCCAAATCCTAACCCAATCCATTACCCTAAACCAAACCTAAACCCTAAACCTCACCCTATCATTACCCTAACCCTAACCTTCATGCTAATTCAAGCCTTAAATTTAAATGAAAGCCTATCCCAAACCCTAAACAAGGCCCTGACCCTAACAATACCCCTAGCTCTAAACCTGACCTAAAACTTAATATAACCCATACACTACCTCTATCCATTAACCTAACCCTAATTCTATCTTTAAGCATAATCCTAGACCTGATATTAGTTCTAGCAATAATCCTAGCCCTACCCTAAATCAAACCCTAGCCCTCATTCAAGCCCTAAAACCAGCCTTAATCATAACCCTAACACTAACCATAGGCCGAACCCTAATTCTAACCATCACCCAACCTCTAAACCTAGCTATAATGCCAATTTTTACCCTAAACTTAACCCTAACCCTAAATCTAATGCTAGGCCTAAGCTGAACAATAATCCTAGGCCTAATTCTAGCCCTAATTTAACCCTATCCCTAACCCTAACCCTAGCACTAAGACTAACTCTAAGTTTCACACTAGCCCTATCCCTAGTTCTAACCCTATCCATTACCGTAAACTTAACCCTAGCCCTAACCCTAGCCATAAACCTTGACCTGTCCTTATTCCAAGCCGTAACCCTACATTTATCCCTAACTCTAAATCTAACAGTAACCGTTAGCCTAAGCCTAACATAAAGACTAGACCTAACCCTAATGCTACTCGTAAATCTAGCCCTAACCCTGACCCTAGCAGTATATTGAAACCAAGCAATAGCGCTAATACTAAACCTTAACCTAAACCAAATCCTAATACTACACCTAGACCTAACCCTAGCCATAATTTGAGTACTAACCTTAACCTTGATACTAACCCTGACTCTGACTCATATCCTAACACTCACCCTAGATATAAACACCATCCTACCCTTAAAACAAACACTTACAGTAACCCTAGCTGTAATTTGAGTCCTAACATTAACCTTAAAACTAACCCTGACCCTGACTACAAACCTAACACTAACACTAGCTCTAAATAACCCTAATGCTAAACCTTACCTAAACCTAAACCTAATCCTAAACTTAACACTAACCCTAACACTAACCCTAACCATAACCGTAACACAAACCATAAACGTAACCATACCACTAAGCCTAACCCTCACCGAAGGACTATCCCTAAATCTAACATTAACCCTAAAACTATTCTTAATCCTTACAGAAATTCTAACCCTAACCCTAACTTTACCACTAAAACTAACCCTAATCCTAATTTAACCCTAACCATAATCCTACTCCTAACAATAACCCTAACCCTAAACCTGAACTTAACACTAATCTTAACCCTAACACTAACACGAAGCCTAAGCCTAAATTTAACCCAACACGAACACTAACGATAAACCTAAACCTAAACCTAAACCTAACAGTAACACAAACCCTAATCCTAAGGAAACCCTAAACCTAAACCTAACACTAACCCTAACCCCAACACTAACCCTAACCCTAATTTTACACTAACACTAACTATAAACATAACCTTAAACCTAACCCTAAATTTTAACCTAACCCTAACCCTAACACTAAATTTATCCCTATCCCTAACTCTGAACCTAACCATAACACACACCGTATCACAAACTCTAACTCTAACAATAACCATAACCTTAAACTAACCTCAACCCTAACCGTAACCTAACACTAACCTTAATCCTAAATCTAACCCTATAACTAACCCTAACCCTAACCCTTACCCTAACACTAACCCTACCCTAAACCTAACCCTAACCGTAATATTTACCCTAACTCTAACCCTAAACCTATGACTAACAATAATCCCTATCCTAACCCTAAGGCTAACCCTAACCCTAACCCTATCACGTAGTCTAACCGTAACTGTAACACCAACCCTAACACTATTTCTAACCTTAACTCAATCATTATCCATAACCTTAAAACTATATCTAACACTAACCTGAACCGTAATCCTAACTCTAACACAAACTCTAATCCTAAACCTAACACTAACCATAACACTAACCCTAAATGTAATCCTAACCCTAACCCTAAACCTAACCCTAACACTAACCCTAAACCTAACCCCATTCCTAACAGTAACACTAACACAAAAACTAACTCTAACACTAACCCTAAACCTAACACTAACACTAACTTTAACCTTAACCCTAACCTAAACCATAACACTGACCCTAACATAACCCGAACCCTAACCCTTACCTAACCCTAACACTAAACCTTACACCAACCCTATCCCTAAACCTAACAATAACCCTAACCCGAACCCTTAACCTAACCCTAACCTAACACGAAACCCTAACTCTAACACTAAATTTAACCCTAACCCAATCACTAACCCTAAACCTACCACTAACTCAAACATTTAAGCTAACTGTAACCATTACCCAAACTCTGACACTAACCCTAACCGTAGGCCTAACACAAAACTTAACCCTAACCATAAACAGAACCCTAACAGTAAACTTAACACTAAACCTAACACTAACCCTAACCCTAACTTAATCCTTTTCCTAACCCTAAACCTAACCATAGCCCTAAACCTACACATAACCCTAACCCTAATATAAACTGTAAACCACACCATAACCATAACCCTAACCTAAACCTAATCCTAACCATAGCCCTAACCCTAAACCTAATCCTATCCCTAACACAAACAGTGACACTAACCCTAACACTAACACTAAACCTAACCCCAACCCTAACACTATCACAAAGCCTAACCCTAACCTTAACTCTAAACCTAACACTAACCATAACACTAACTCTAACGCTAATCCCAACCCTAACTAACTCTAATCTTAAGCATAACCCTAACCATAACCCTAAACCTAACACAATCCCTAACCCTGACTGCAAATGTAACACAAACCATAACCCAAACCCTAACACTAACCCTAACACTAAACTTAAACTGACACCTAATTTGAAACTAATCCTAACCCTAAACCTAACACTAACACTAAACCTAAACCTAGAATGAAACCTAACACTTACTCTAACAGTAAAACTAAATCTAATCATAACCCTAACCCTAACACTAATCCTACCCTAAACTTAACCCTAACTCTAATCATAACCCTAACCCTAAGCCTATCACTAACACTAACCCAAACTCTAACCCTAACCCTAACACAATCCCTAACCCTGACCATAACGCTAACACAAACCATAACCCGAACCCTAACACTAACCCTAACACTAACCTTAAACCCCACACCTAATTCCAGAACTAACTTTAACCCTAACCCTAACACTAAACCTAAAACTAAAACTAAACCTAACACTTATCCTAACACTAAAACTAACCCTAATTCTAACACTAACCCTAACACTAACCGTAACCCTAATCTTAACCCAAACCCTAACCCTAAGACTATCACTAACACTAACCCTAGCTCTAATCCTAACCCTAACACAATCCCTAACCCTGATTATAACCTTAACACAAACCATAACCCAAACCTTAATACTAACCCTAACACTAACATTAAACCGACACCTAATAGAATTAGAAAAAGTATCCCTAACCCTAACAAAAAACATAACTTGAACCCTAACACAAACCCTAACACTAACCTTAAACCTACACATAACTCTAAAACTAGCCATAAACATAACCCGAACCCTAACCCTAATACTAACCCTAACCCTACAAATAACCCTAATCCTAAGTTGAACCCAAACACAAAACCTAACCCTAAGCCTAACGCTAACCATAACCCTAAATCTAATGCTAACCTTAACACTAATCCTAACCCAAACCCTAAAACTAAACCTAAAACTAACCCTAAACCTAACCCTACACCTAACACTAACACTAAACCTAACCCTAATCCTTACCGTTATCCTAACACTAACCCTAACACTAACACTAACACAAACCCTAATCCTAAACCTAACACTAACCATAACCCTAACCCTAAACTAACCCAGACCCAAAATCTAACCCTAAACTAGCCGTAACCCTAACCTAGCCCTAAAACAAAACTGAGCCATAAACCTAACCCTAACCCTTAACCTAAAGCAAACACTAACCCTAAACCTAGCCCTAAATCTTGCCATAATTTGAGTGCTAAACCTAACCCTAGAAGTAACCCTGAGCCTGACCTGGTTCCTAACACTAACCATAGCTCTAAACATTACCTTAATGCTAAACCATGAAGTAGCCCTTATCAGAAACCAAGTTTTTCATTAGTCATAGCCCTAATGCTAACACATATCCTAGTGCTAATTCGAGCCCAAACCCTAGGTTTAACTCTAAGACTAACCCTAACCCTAACCCTATCCCTAATCCTAAACCTACCTCTAATCCTATCCCTTACCTTAAGCCAAACCCTCACCCTAATACTACCCTAGTCCTAACACTAATCCTTATCCTATCCCAAACCCTAACTCTATTACTAGTCCTAACCCTAGGCCTCATTCTAGCTGTAGCCCTAACCCAAACCCTGACCCTTATTCTGACCCTAACACTAACCCTAGATCTAAACCTGACACTAACCCTAAACCAGACCCTAACTTTTCCCCTACCAGTAAACCTATACCTAAACCTAAAAGTAACACTAACACTAGATCAAACCTAATCCTAATAGAGTCATAAATATAGCCCAAGCCCTAAACAAAAACATTGATCCAGCCCTAACAATAACTCTTAACCTAACACAAAGACTAACCCTATCCCTAGACCCAATGCTATTCCTAATTCTGTCCCTAACCCTAACTCAAACACTGGCACTTACCCTAACACACACCCTAGTTCTAAATCTTATCCTAACCCAAAACCTAACCCTAACACTAGACTTATCCATAACCTTAACCCTAAAACTAGCCATAACAATAACTCGAGCTCTTACATTACACATAGCCCTAACACTAGCCATAAACATCACACAAACCTACCCTTTATCTAGCCCCAAATCTAGCCCCAATTGTAACCCTAACCATAACCCATAGTCCTCGTGGGATTCAGAGAGTGTTTGGGGATTCAGAGCGCGGTGGAGAGTATGGATTTGCCCAGAACGTGTTTGTAGAGTGCTGGTGTGAGTTCAGGAATAAAGAGTTGCTGTTTGAATCTACAAGGTGTGTGGTGGCTCGTGATTTTGTGTCCAGCCAGACTGTGGCAGTATTAGGGCTAGTATTAATATTATGATTAGGGCTAGGGTTAGCGTTAGGTTTTGGGATAGGGCTTAGGTTATCTTTAGGGTTAGGGTTAGGGTATTAGCTAGGGTTAGGTGTAAGTTGAGGGTTTGGGTTAGTGTGAGGGATAGGGTTAGGTTTAGGGTTATGCTTAGGACTAGGTTTAGGCCTAGGAGTAGGGCTAGGTTTTGTGTCAGATTTAAAGCCTGGGTTAGTGCTATGGGTATGCAAGGGCTAGGCTTATGTTTAGGGTTATGAGGGTTTTGGCTAGGTCTAGTGTTACTTTTAGGTTTTGTATAAGTTCAGTTTTAAAGATAAGGTTAGAGTTAGTGTCAGGGTCTGTGTTTGGATTAGGATTAGGGTTAGGGTTAAAACCTAAA
Source organism: Marmota monax (assembly GCF_021218885.2). NCBI lineage: Eukaryota > Metazoa > Chordata > Mammalia > Rodentia > Sciuridae > Marmota > Marmota monax. The sequence continues at coordinate 77,285 of NW_026693546.1, forward strand.
TTAGGATTGGTTAGGTCTAGAGGTAGGGTTAGTGTTTGGGTTAGGTTAACAGTTATCATTAGGGCTAGGGCTAGGGCTAGGTTTCTCTTTAGGTCTTGGGTGAGAGATATGGCTAGATTTAGAATTAGGTTTATGTCTCCGGCTGGTGTTAGGGTTATGTTTAAGTGTAGGTTTACGGGTAGGGCTAATGTTAGGGTTTGGTTTATGGTTAGGGTCAGAATAAGGGTCAGGGTTAGGGTTACTGTTTGGGTTATAGTTATAACTAGAATGATGGCTAGGGTTAGGATTAGTAATCAAGTTAGGATTTGGGTTAGTCTAAGAATTAGTTTTAGGACTGGGGTTAGCATTAGGGTTAGGGTTTGGCTTAGGTCAAAGGATAGGATTACAGAGAGGGTTAGGGTTAGGGTTAGGGCTAGTTTGAGGTTTAGGTTTAGGTATAGGTTTATTGCTAATGCTAGTGTTAGGGTTCGGTTTAGGGGTAGGGTCAGGTTTAGACCTACGGTTACAGTTAGGGTCAGAATAAGTGTCAGGTTTAGGTTATGGTTAGAGCTAGAATAAGGGCTAAGGTAGGACTAGTAATAGGGTTGAGTTTGGGTTAAAGTAAGGATTAGGGTTAATATTAGTGTTAGCATTATGGTTAGGGTTAACTTAGCATAAAGGATAGGGTTAGAGCTACAGTTAGAGCTACGTTTAGGTTTAGGGTTAGGGTTAGGGTTAGGGTCAGTGTAAGGGTTAAAGTTACGATGAGGTCTCAGTTTAGAGCTAGGTTTTGGTTATAGTTAGGGCTAGGTTTAAAGTTACAGCCAATTTATGGACTAGTGTTACGATTTGGGCTAGTTATAGGATTAGGGTTAGGACTAGGATAGTGTTAGGGTTAGGGTGATGTTTAGAGCTAGGATTTGTTAAGGGTCAAATTCAAGATCAGGTAAGTGTTAGACTTAGGTTTTAAACTCGAATTAGGGCTAGTATTAGTACTAGGTGTAGGGTTGTGGTTAGGGATAGTTTTAGGCTTAGGTGTATGGCTATGTTTAGTATGAGGGTTAGGTTTAGGTAAGGGTCAAATTTAGATAGGGGTATTATGAGGGTCAGTGTCAGGTTTAGTGTTTTGTTTAGGTTAGGGTTTAGGTTTAGGGCTCGAATTAGCATTAGGGTTTGTATTAGGTTAATGAGAATGTTAGGTTTAAGGTTCAGCTTAGGTTTAGCATAATGGATAGGGTTATGGTTAGGGATAGGGTTAGATTTAGGCCTAGAGTTAGCATTAGAATTAGGATTATGTTTAGAGTAATTGATAGAGTTAGAACAAAGCTTAGGGCTAAGGTTGTGGATAGGATTAAGGCTAGGTTTAGGTTTAGGGTTAGGGTTAGGGCTATTGTTTGTGTTAAAGTTAGGGCTAGGTTTACAGTAGGGCAAATGTCAGTTCTACAGTTATGGTTAGGGACAGTTTTAGGGTTAGGTTTATGTGTAGGTCTAGTATAAGGTTTAGGGTTGGGGTAGGGTCAGGAATAGAGCTTCGTATATTATTACAGGAAGAGTCAGAGTTAAGGTTTGGGTTAGGTTAAGGTTTAGGGTTAGGGCTCTAATTAGCATTAGATTTAGGGTTAGGGTAATGATAGGTTTAGGTTTAGGGTCAGGTTAGGTTATGGTTAATGAATAAAGTAAGAATTAGGGATAAGGTTAGGGTTAGGCCTAGGGTTACCATTATGGTTATGGTTATATTTAGGGTAATGGATAGGGTTAGAGTTAGTGATATGTCTAGGGTTATGGTTAGCATTCTGGCTAGGGTTAGGGTAAGTTTTAGGGTTAGGTTTTGGTTAGGGTTAGGGTTAAAGCTAGAATTAAGGCTCAAACTAGGGCTAGATTTTTGCTTTGGATAGGGCTATGGTTAAGGCTATGGCTAATACATGAGCTAGTGTTACAATTAGCTAGGGCTAGGGTTAGGGCTAGGACTAGTGTTATTGTTAGGTTTAGGGTTAAGGAGATGTTAAGAGCAAGGGTTATTCTTAGGGTAAGTGTTAGAGTAAGGGTTAGTTTTAGGGTTGTTTAGGATTTGATATAAGGCTAAAGTTAGGTGTAGGTGTAGGGTTAGGTTTTGGTTTAGGTTAAGGGTTAGGGTCAGCACTATGTCTCAGTTTGTTTTAGGGCTAGGGCTAGGGCTAAAGTTAGCTGGATTTTGGATTAGCATCAGGGTTAGAGCTAGTGTAAGGGTGAAGTGTAGGCTTAGGGTTAGGGTTATATTTAGAGTTAGGTTTAGATCTAGGGTCAGGGCTAGGGCTAGGATTAGGGCTAGGGTTAGGGTTATGGTAAGGAATATGGTTAGAACTAGGGATATGGCTAGGGTGAGGATTAGAGTTAGAGTTTTAGGGTTAGAGTTAGGGTTAGGGCTAAATTAGGCCTAGTATTAGAGGTAGGGTTAGTGTTAGCGTTAGGCCTAGGGTTTGGGCTAGGGTTAGGGTTAGCATTGGGGTTAGGGTTAAGTTTATGGGAATGGGTGGTGTTATAGCTAGGTTTAGGGCTAGGATGAGGGTTAGAATTAGGACTAGGCCTAGGTATAGTTCAGTTTAGGATTAAGGCTAGGATTAGGGCTAGGATGAAGGTTAGGTTTTCTGTTAGGGTTAGGGCTAGGACTCGGGCTAGGGCTAATATCAGGTCTATGGTTATGGTTAATATAGTTTTAGGGTTAGGTTATGGCTAGTTCTAGTGTAAGGGTTAGGTTTATGTTAAAGGTCAGATTTAGAGCTAGGGTTATTATTAGGGTCAGGGTCAGGTTTAGAATTTGGTTTAGGTTATGGTTTAGGGTTAGATCTTGAATTACCATTAGGGTTAGGTTTAGAGTTAGGGTAATGGATACGGTTTAGGTTAGATTTCAGTTAAGGTTTAGGGTAATGGATGAGTTAGGTTTAGTGATTGGGTTAGGGTTAGCATAAGGGTTAGGGTTATGTTTACTGTAATGGATAGGTTTATAGCTAGGGTTAGGGCTGGGTCATCGTTTGGATTAAGTCTAGGATTAGAGTTAGGTTTAGGTATAGGGCTAGGTTTTAGTTTAGGGTAAGTGTTAGGGTTAGAGTAAGTGTTAGGTTTAGGGCAAGGGTTATTGTTAGGTTAGGGTAAGGTTTAGTGTTTGAGCTGGTTTTAGGGCTAGGGTGAGTGTGTTAGTTTTAGGTTTTGGTCTAGGTTTACATTTATGGTTAGATTCAGGTTTAGTGTTTGGGATAGGGTTTTAATTAGGGTTATTGTTAGGGTTAGGGTAATGGATATGGTTAGAGCTAAATTTTGGGCTATGGTTAAGGTTAGGATTAGGGCTAGTGTTAGGGTTAGGGTTTAGGATAGGGCTAGGGTTATGCTTAGTGTAAGGATTAATCTTTGAGCTAGGGTTAGATCTAAGGTGAGGGTTAGGGGAAGGGTTAGGGTTAGGGCTAGGGTTAGGCTTAGGTTTATGCTAAGAACTAAGTTTAGGCCTAGGATTATGGCTAGGTTTTGTGTTAGGATTAGGGCTATTGTTAGTACTATTGGTATTATAAGAGCTAGCATTATGTTTAGGACTAGTTTTAGGGTTAATATTACTTCTAGGTCTAGTTTAAAACTAGGTTTAATGTTTGAATCACATTTAAATCAGTGTTAGTTGGGTTTAAAGCTAGATTTTGTGTTAGAATCAGAGTCAGTGTTTGGGATAGCATTAGGGTTAGGGTTAGAGCCAGAATTACGAGAAGTTGATGTCTAGGGATAGGGTAAGTATTTGGTTTAGGTTAAAGGTTATTGTTAGGGCTATTGTTATGTTTTTGTTTAGGTCTAGGGCTAGAGTTATAGCTATATTTAGGATTAGCTTTGGGTCTAGGTCTAGTGTCAGGCTTAGGTATAGATATAGGATTACCAGTAGGTCTAATGCTAGGGTTTGGTTTAGGTATAGGGTCAACTTTATACCTAGGGTTACTGTTAGGATAAGATGAGGGTAAAGGATAGGATAAGAGCTAGAATGAGGGCTAGGGTTAAGACTAGTAATACAGTTAGAGTTTAAGTTAGGCTAAGGATTAGGGTTAGGACTTAGGTTTAGCATTTGGGTTAGGGTTTGGCTTAGGGTAAGGTTTAGGGTTAGAGCTAGGGTTATGGCTAAGGTTAGGGTTAGGGTTAGGACTAGTGTTAGGGTTAAGATTGGGATTAAATCTAGGGTTAGAGCTCGAATTATGGGTAGAATTTTTGTTAGATTTAGGATACGACTAATGTACTAACTAGGGTTATGATTAAGGCTAGTTTTAGAATTAGGGTTATGGGTAGTTCTAGTGTTAGAGTTAATTTTATGTTAGGGTGATGTTTAGAGATAGGATTAGTGTTAGTGTCAACTTCAGGGTCAGGGTTAATTTTAGAGTTAAGGGTAGGGCTAAGTGTAGGGTTGGGTTTTTTTTTTAGGTTAAGGGTTAGGGTTAGGGCTATGGCTTGGTTTTGTTTTATGTGTAGGTCTAGGGTTAGGGCAATTTTTAGGATTAGTGTTATGGTTAGGGGTAATGTTAGGTTTTAGTTTAGGCTTATGGTTACAGTTAAATTTAGAGTTATGTTTAGATTTAGAGTTAGGTTTATGTCTAGGGTCATGGTCACAGTTAAGGTTTCAGTTAGGTTAAGGTTAAAGTTTAGGGCTCTAATTAGTGTAAGGATTAGGGTTAAGGTTAGGGTAATGGATATGGTTAGGTTTAGGGTTCAGGTTACGTTTAGGGTAATAGATAAAGTTAGGGTTAGAAATAGGGTTAGGGTTATCCTAAGGTTAGCATTAGGTTTAGGGTTATGGTTAGGGTAATAGATGTGGTTAGAGCTAGGGTTAGGTGAAAGATTATGGTTAGAATTATGGTTAGGATTAGGTTTAGGTTTAGGGCAAGTTTTAGAGTTAGGTTTAGGTTTAGGGTAATGGTAAGGGCTAGGGTAGAGTTAGGGTTAGGTTTAGGGTAATGGTTAGGGCTAGGGTTAGGGTTAGGGTTAAAACAAGGTTTGGGGTTCAAATTAGGGCTAGATTTTTTGGTTACGCTAGGGCTAGGATTAGGGCTAACACTAATGTAAGAACTAGGATTATGACTAGGGTTAAGGTTAGGTTTTTTAGTTAGGTTTAATGCTAGGTCTAGTTTTAGGGTTAGGTATATTTTTAGAGTGATCTGAGAGCTAGAGTTGTTGTTAGGGTCAGAGTCAGGGTCAAGGTTAGTTTTAGGGTTAGGGTATGATTAAAATTAGGGCTAGAGTTAGGACTAGGTGTAGGGTTAGGTTTTGGTTTAGGTTCAGGGTTATGGTTAGTGCTGTGGATCAATTTGATTTAGGGCTAGGACTAGGTTAGGGCTAGTTTTAGGATTAGTGTTAGTGTTAGGGCTAGTTTTAGTGTGAGGTTTACACTTAGGGTTATGGTTAGATTTAGAGTTATGGTTACATCTAGGGTTAGTGGTAGGGCTAAGGTTAGAGCAAGTGTTAGGGTTACTATAAGCGATAGGGATAGAACTATGTATAGGTCTAGGGAGACATAGTTAGTCTTAGTGGTAGTGTTAGGGTTAGAGTTAGGGCTAAATTAGGGCTAGGATCAGATCTAGGATTAGTGTAAGGCTTAAGTCTAGGGTTATGGTTATGGTTATATTTAGGGGAAGGGATGAGGTTATATCTAGGTTCAGAAATAGGGCGAGGGATAAAATTAGGGATAGGGTTAGACTTAGGGTTCAGGTTAGAATCAAGGTTAGGTTTAGGGCGAGGATGAGGGCTAGGGTTTGTGTTAGGGTTATCATAAGAATTAGGGCTAGGGCTAATATCAGGTCTAGGGTTACGGTTAGGGATAGTTTTAGGATAAGGTTTATGGCTGGGTCTAGTGTCAGAGGTAGGTTTAGGGTAAGGTTCAGGTTTAGACCTAGGGGTATTATAATGGTCAGAGTCAGGTTTTGGTTTAGTTGGAGGTTTAGGGTTAGGGCTCAAATTAACGTTAGGGTTACAGTTAGGGTTAGGGTAATGGATAGGGTTGGGTTAAAATTTTGGTTAGGGATAGGGTTAAGTGTAGGGTTAGGATTAAAACTATTGTTAGGCCTAGGGTTAGGGCTAGGGATTGTGTTAGGGTTAGGCTAGCATAACGGCTAGGGCTAATGTCAGGTATAGGGTTATGTTTAGGGATAGTTTGGGGGATAGGTTTATGGCTAGGTATAGTATAAGGATTAGGATGAGGGTTAGTGTCAGGTTTAGACTTACGGGTATTATTATGGTCAGGGTTATAGTTAGGGTTTGGTTTAGCTTAAGGTTTAGGATTAGGGCTCCAGTTAACTATATGATTAAGGTTAGAATTAGGGTAATGACATGGTTAGGGTTAGGGTTCATGTTATGTTTACGGTAACCCTATCCCTAATTTGAGTCCTAATCCTAACGCTGACCCTCATATCCTCACACTAACCCTAGCTCTAATATCACTCTAACCTTAAATCTAACCCAAACACTAGACATACTCTTAACCCTAACCCTAAAACTAACGTAACTCTAGTTCTTACATTAGCCATTGCCCTAACCCTAGCCCTAACACTAACACAAAAACTTGCTCTAATCCAAGCTATAAACCTAGCTATAACCGAAACCCTAACCCTAACTCTAACCCTAACCCTAACTCTATCCCTATTTCTTACCCTTAGCGAAACTCTAACCCTAATGGTAACCCTAGACCTATTCCTAATCCTTAGGCTAACCAAAATCTGAACCCTTTTAATAATCCTGATCCTAGCCCTCATTCTAGCTCTAATCTTATCCCAAACCCTAACGCTATGCCTGACCCTTATTCTAATCCAAACAATAACCCTAAACCTGAACCTAAGCATAGAGCAAACCCTAACACTGGCATTACCAGTAACCTTATAATTAAACCTAAACCTAGCCCTAAGACTAACTCTAACTCTCACACTAGCCCTATCCCTAGTTCTAAACTTATTCCTTACCATAACCCAAAACCTATCCCTAAACTTAGCACTAATTCTTGCCCTACCCTTAGTACTTGCCCTAACCTTAGATCTAACCCTAACTCTAAATCTAACCCTAACCCTAAGCCTAAGACTAACACTAACACTAGCTGTAACTCTAATGTTAATCATAAAACTAGCCTAACCCTAAGACTAGCAGTAAAACACAACCGAGCAATGGCCCTAATCCTAAACATTAACTTAAGCCACCCTAAAACTACATATAGACCGAACCTTAGCCTTAATTTGACTGCTAATCCTAACCTTAAAAATAACCCTGACACAGACTTGTATCTTAAAACTCACCCTAGCTCTAGACCATCCTAACCTTAAACAAAAACCTAACAGTAACCCTATCACTAATTTGAGTTCTAACCCTAACCCTGACCTTGACTCATATCCTAACACTAATCCTAGCTCTAAATATCACTCTAACCTTAAACTTAACCCTAACACTAGGCCTACCCCTAACCCGAACCCTAAAATTAACTCTAATTGTAACCCTAGTTCTTACATTAGCCATTGCCCTAACCTTAGCCATAACCCAAATGAAAAGCCCTAATCCAAGCTCTAAACCTAGGTTTAACCCTAACCCTAACCCTAGCTCTAGCCCTATTCCTATCCCAAAGCAAAACCTTAATCCTAATGGTAACCTTAGACCTATCCCTAATCTTTAGGCTAACCAAAATCCTAACCCCATTAATAGTCCTGACCCTAGCCCTCATTCTAGCTCTAATCCGATCTCAAACTCTAATGCTAACCATGATCCTTATTCTGACCATAACACTAAACTTAGGTCCAAACCTGACCCTAACCTTAGACCAAACTCTAACACTGGCACTACTGAAAAACTTATTCCTAAACCAAACTCTACCACTAGCCCTAGACTTAAACCTAATTTTAAATCTACCCTTAACTCTAGCCCTAGATCTAAACAAAAACCTAATCCTAGCCCTAACACTAATGCTTACCCTAACCCAAACACTACCCCTACACCTAGACTTAAACCTAGTTTTAATTCTGAATATAACCCAAACTCAAACACTAACCTGAACACTGACCAGCATTTAACAGTATACCTACCTCTAAACCTAACCCTAACCAAAAATATGACCTTAACACTAGACCTAGCCTTAACCCTAACCCTAAAACTAGCCCTAATCATAACCCTAGTTCTTACATTACCAACAGCCTAAACCTAGGAATAAACCTAACACAAAACCTAGAGCTGATCCTAGGCCTTAACTTAGCCCTAAGCATAACACAAACCCTAACCCTAGCCCTAATCCTAACTTAACCCTAGCCTTAATCCTAACCCTAGCTCAAAGGCTAACCCTTACCATAAATATGAACCTAGAACTATCCCAAACTCTAACCCTAACCCTAGCCCTAATCCTAATCTTAAGCCTAGCCCTAACCCTAGCTCTAAACCTACCCAATACCCTAACCCTCACCCTAAAGCTATTGGTAACCCTAGCCTTAACCCTAACCATAACAATAACCCAAAACAGAAAAATAAACCTAGACTTAACCGTAAACCTAACACTCACTATAACTCTAACCCTAGCTCAAAACCTATCTCTTACCATATACCTAAACATAACCATAGCCATAACCATGGCCCTAACCTAAACCCTAAACTTAAATCTAACCCTTACCCTAACCCTAAACCTAAATGTAACCGTATCCATTACACTAAACCTAACCATAATCCTAATGATAATAATAGCCCTAACCCTAACTCTAACCCTAAAACTACCGTAATTCTATCCCTAGACCTAACCTTTAACCTAACCCTAGCTCTAGCCCTACCCCTAGCTCATAACCTAACCCTTATGCTAAACATAACTTTAAACATAACCCTAGTTCTATCCCTCACCCTAACCCAAACTCAAGACCTAATCCTAACCATAACCCTAGCCCTAAACTTAACTCTAACTGTATTCATTACCCTAAACATAAACCTTACCCTAATGCTAACCCTAGGCCTAACCCTAGACCTATCACTAACCCCAACCCTATCAATTACCCTAAACCTAACCTGAACCCTAAAACTAACCCTGTTATTACCATAAACCTAACTCTAATACAAATTTGAGCACTAACCCTAAACTCAAACCTAAACTAAACCCTAACTCTGAACATGACCCTAATAATTCCCCTAGCACTAAACCTGAACCTTACCCTAAACCTAACCCTTACACTAGACCTAGCAAAAAACCTAAGCTTGAAAATATCCCTAATGGTAACCCTAGACCTGACATTAGCCCTACCCATAATCCTATCCCTTACCCTAACACAAACCCTAGCCCTTATCTTAGCCCTAAACATAGCCTTAATCATAACCCTAACCCTAAAACTGGCCCTAACCCTAACACTAACCCTAGCCCTAATCCTTGTTCTAACCCTAACCTAGCCCTAAGACTAAGTCTAACTCTGAACCTTGTGCTAAAACTTGTTCTAACCCTATCCCTTACTGGAACCCTAATCCTAGCTCTTACCATATGCCTAACCCTAGACCTTTTCTTAGCCCTAGCTCTAAACCTAGATCTAACCTTAAATCTAAATAGAACCCTAAACCTATGTCTAAAACTAAACCTAACACTACCGTAACCCTAACCCCAATGTTAATCTTAAAACTAGTACTAACTCTAGCCCTAACCCTAATACAAAACCAAGCCATAGCCCTAACCCTGACCCTTAACCTAAAACAAACCTCAACCCTACACCTAGCCTTAACCCTAGCCCTAATTTGAGTTTTAAGCTAAAAACTAAAACTAACCCTGAACCTGACCTAACCCTAAACCTAGTCTAAACATCACTCTAACCCTAACCCTAAATTCAACACTAGACTTAGCCCTAACCCTAAGGCTAAGTTAACTAGCCTTAATCATAACCCTAGTACTTATATTAGACGTAACCCTAATCATACCCTTAAGTTAACACAAAACCTAGCCCGAATCTGTGCCCTAACACTAGCTTTAACCCTAACCCTAACCTTAACCCAAACCCTAGCACTAATCGTAAACATAACCCTAGCCATAAACTTAGCTCTAACCCTATCAATTACCCTAACCATTACCTTAACACTAATGCTAACCCTAGGCTTAAACCTAACCCTATCCCTATTTGTAACCCTATCCATTACTCTAAACCTAACCTGAAATCTCAACCTAATCCTATCATTACCCTAATTTTAACCCTAGTGCTAATTCGAGCCCTAACTTTAAACCTTAACCTATCCCAAACACTAATAATGACCCTGACTCTAATAATATCCTTAGCTCTAAACCTGACCCTCACCTTAAACCTAACATTACACTAGATGTAGCCATAAACATAACCCTAAAACTATCTTTAACCGTAATGCTGGATCTGAAATTAGCCTAGCCCTAACCCAAACCATAACCTGATTTTTAACCCTAATTCTAACCATCGCCCTAGCCCTAAACCAAGCTATAACCCCATCCCATACACTAAACATAACCATAACCCTAAACCTAACCCTAACACATCGCCCTAACTCTAGGCCTAACAATAACATTAAGCCTAGCACTAATCTTAGCACTAATTTAGTCCTATCCAAACCCTAACCTTAGCCCTAACACTAACTCTTCCCCTAGCCCTATCCCTAGTTTTATCCTCATTCCTAGCCCTAATCCTAACTCTAAATCTAAACCTAACTCTACATTTAACCATAACCATAAGCCTAAACCAAACCCTAAAATAGCCAAAACAAATACTGCTAATCTTAAAACTTGAACTACCCCTAGCCCTAGTTATAAAATAAAACTAAACCATAGCTCTAACACTAACCCTTATCCTAAACCAAACTCTAACCCTACAACTAGCTCTAACCCTAAATATGAAACTAACCCTGAACCTGATGCTGACCCTAACACTAATCCTAGCTCTAAACATCACCGTAACCATAAATTAACCATAAATTAAGCCAAGTACTACACCTAGCTTTAACCCTAACCATAAAACTAGCCCTAATCATAACCCTAGTTCATACATTAGTCATTTTCCTAACCCTACCCCTTACCCTAACACAAATCCTACCCATAATCTAAGCCATAACCCTAGCTTTAACCCAAATCTTAACCCTCACACTAAGCTCTAAACCTAGCTCTAACCCTTTCCCTTTCCCAAAGCCAAACCCTTACCCAAATGTTATCTCTAGTACTAACCCTAATCCTTAGCCCAACTTCAACTCTAAGCATATTACTAGTTCTACTCCTAGCCCTCATTCTAGCTCTAATCCTAAACCTGGCCCTTATTCTGACCCTAACACTAACCCTGGGTCTAAACCTGACCCTATCCCTAAACCGACCCAAACACTAGCCCTTCTGGTAATGGTATATCTATACTTAACCCTAACACTAGCCCTAGACCTAAAGTTACTCCTAAAAATAGCTATAACTCTAGCCCTAGACCTAAACAAAAACCTAACCATAGCCCTCTTAAAAACCCTAAACCTAAAGCAAACACTAACCCTACACCTAGACCTAAACCTAGTCCTAATTATGGATATAACCCTAACCCTAAACCTACCCTGAACACTGACCTTACCCTACCATTACACCTAGCTAAAAATCTGACCCTAACACAAAATCTAGACCTAACAATAGACCTAGCCATTACCCTAACCCTAATACTAGCCCTAAACATAACCCTAGCTCTTAAATTACCCATTGTTCTAACCCTAGCTCTAAACCTAACATAAAACCTAGCCCTAATCCTAGGCCTATACTTAGTCTTATGCATAACCCTAACCCTAATAATAGCCCTAACACTAACCCTTGCCTTAGACCTAATCCTAGCTCAAGGAAAACCCTTACATTAAACATAACCCTAGCCTTATCCTAAACCCTAACCCTAATCCTAGCTCTAATCCTAACTTTAATCCTAGCCCAAACTTTAGCTCTAACCCTATTGATACTCTTACGCTAACCCTAATTATAACCCTATCCCTAACACTAAACCTAACTTTAAACATAAATGTAACCCTAGACCTAACCCACAAACTAACTCTTCCAATAGCCCTAAGCTTAGCTGAAACATTAAGCCTTACACTAAACCTAATCCTAACACTAGCCCTATCCCATACCTTAATCCTAATCCTAACCCTATCTCTAACATTATCCATTACCCTTAACCAAATCCTAACCCTAATTAAAACCCTAGCCATAACCCTAACCCTAAACCAAACATAACCTTAAAAATAACCATAGACCTAAACTTAAACATAATCCTCTCCATAGCTCTAAACCTAGCTCAAACAGTAACCTGTACCCTAACCTAACCATAACCCTATCCCTAAACCTAACACTTACCCTAATCCTAATACTTACCCTAAACCAAACCTTAGCCCTATCCCTAAACCTAACCCTAATCCTAGACTAAATCCAAACCATATCCTCACCCTAAACCGAGCTCTAAACCTATCCATTACACTAAACATAAACCTGAACCTAATGCTAACCCTAACCCTATCACTAAACCTAACCCCTTCTTTACCCTAAACCTTAACTGAAACCTAAACCTAACCACATCCATTACCCTAATCCTAAATCTAAACCTATTACAAACTCAGGCCTTAACTGTAAACTTTAACCTAAACCAAATGCTAACCCTGACAACTACCCTAATAAAACCCCTAGCTCTGAACCTGACTGTTACCCTAAATGTAACACTTACACTAGAACTAGGCATAATCTAAACCTAACAATACCCATAATTGTAACCCTAGGCCTGATATGAGACTTAGCCCTAGTCCTAGCCCTAAAACTAACAAAAACCCTAGCCATTATTCTAGCCCTAAACCTACCTTAATCCTAACCTGAACACTAACTCTAGCCATAATCCGAATTCTAATCCTCATCCTAGACCTAAAGCTAGATATAACCCCACCCATTCCCCTAAACTTAACCCTAACCCCAATGCTAACCCTAACTCTAGCCCTATCCCTAGGCCTAACCCTAACAATAACCCTAGCCCTAATCCTAGCCCTAATTTATCTGTAACCCTAACTTTAACCCACAGCCTACTACTAAGTCTAAAACTAACTCTCTTCCTAGCCGTAACCCTAGTTCTAACCTTATCCCTTACTGGAACACTAACCCTAGCCCTAGACCTAAATTTAACTCTAAATTTAACCCTAAACCTAATCCTAAACCTTATCCTAACACTAGCACTAACTCAAATGCTAATCCAAAATCTAGCCCTAACACTAACCCTAGCAATAAAACAAAACTGAGCCATAGCCCTAACACTTAACTTAAACCAAACCCTTAACTTAAACCAAACCCTAACCCTACAACTAGCCCTAACTTTAGCTCTATTTAGAGTCCTAACAATAACACTAAAAGTAACCCTGACCCTGACTCTGACCCTAACAGTAAACCTAGCTCTAAACATCACCCTAACCCTAAAACTATGCTTTGCATACTTCAGCATAGGGCTACATTCACAAGGAACAAACCAGAGAGTGCCCACAGAGAACTGATTGAGTGTGTGAATATTTAAGCAGGTAACACCAACACTGTTTGTTATCCAGCTCCATTTCCAATTACACATTTAAGTCAAGATGAAGTGAAACCTTAATCACAAACTGTTCCTGACAGGAAACCATGAACCGAGAAGGCCCAAACATGGGGAACATAGTAAGGCTAGATAAAAGATGAGTCCTGCCTCTTATCAAAGAAATTTGAACAAAACTAACTCTAACCACAACATTAGTTCTAACCCTTGTCCTAAACCTAGCCCTAACCCTAACCCTAACCTGTTTAGAAAACCTTTGATCATAGAAGTCCCAAACTTGGGGTGCCTAGTAGGGCAAGGTAACAGATGAATCCTTCCCAGTATCAAAAAAAATCTGACAATGTAAAGGTCAGGCGAGCATCAGAGGAAGAGACCACCAAGAGACTGTCTCATGCAACAGCAAAGGGTTTATTGGGGGTCCAGCATGCTGGGGCTCAGAGCTCACTTGAATAGAGCAAAGAGCCCTGAGAACAGCTTAAGTAGAGCTTATATACTTTCCTTGGAGAGGGCAGGGAGGGAAGTTCATTGACGGGTCAGGGCGAGTGGGTGGTTTGCGTGCAACCGAATAAGGGGGTAAGAGAGTACATTCTGCAGTTTGGCAGTTGGGGACAGCACATTCTGGGAACAAGATTAGCAAACAGTTCTCAAGATTATTAACCTTTCATTCCCCACTTCTTCTTCTGGTTACTTTTAATCATAAAAGTGATCATTGGGGGGTGTCACATTTTATGTCTGTTAGTGGGGTATATTGTTGTCTGATTACCATAAGTTTAACTTGTCTAATTTGAGCTTGGAGAAAAGAAATTACACGGTTGAGCAAACAGGGTCTTACAGTTAGCAATAATATGAGGATTATTAATGGACCAGCCAGGGCTGATAAAAGCATAGTTAACCAGGGGGACTGTGTGAACCAAGACTCAAACCATTCTTTTTGGGTCTCTCTCTCTCTCGTTGACGCTCTTCAAGGCGTCTTTTTAATTTACTCATAGATTTTTTTACAACTCCAGTATGGTCAGCATAAAAACAACATTTTTCCTCAATGCAGCATAAAGGCCCACTTCTCTCATGAAGAGGAGGTCCAACCTTCGCCTGTTCTGTAAAACAACTTTAGAGAGAGAGGTTAAAGATTCCTGCAAAGCTGTGATGGAGGTTTCTAATATCTATTTCTAATATCTATTGATGTTTTTTAATTGGGTCATTTGTTGTGTCCCATGGACTAGGGCAGTGGTTCCTGTGCCCACCCCTGCAGCAATTCCTATTCCTAATAGGATGGCTAGTGAGGGATACAGGTTCCCGGCGGAACTGGGTTGTATGCCCCCCTATTTGATCTTCAAATGAACTTGCATCATGATAGAGCACTCTGGGAAACATCTGCACCATTACATAATTAATTACATCTGTTGACCATTTTATGAAAACATAAACAATGTTTAAGTGTATAGAATTATACTGTCATAGGGACGGACAAGGCAAGGTACCTAAGATAGCACCGAAGACAGGGAAACAGTCCTATTTGGTTGCAATCGGATTCAGAGGGCATTGCTTCTGTTGTAATCAATTAATCCCCTGAAACCCAAGTTTAGGTAGTTTCAGAATTTTGTACCCAACATGTAAGGGAAGGGGCTCAGAAGTTTACAGTCTGCAGAAGTTTATAAAAAGCAGTTTTTGTTTCTGTTTTTTTTTTCCTCTGTTCTGGGCAAGTTGACTTTTTAAGGACATCTGGGAGGGGGAGAGCTTTTATTTTTTCCCTGCCAGCTGTTACCATGGAGCCCAGTTGGTAACTTCTTTATCTTAGAAATGTAGCCATCTTTGTGAAGCCCCAGCTCAAGGCCAGAGGCCTTGTTCACATATTTTGTGAAAAACTAGTAACGGGGTGTCTAGCTTAGGAGTGCTGATTTTTTAGCCAGTGGCCAAGTAGAACAGGGCAACTGGAAAAGAGGAAGTTTATCTACACTGAACTCTTTTATAGGGACTCTTTTGCTGAAAGTCTTAAAGTTAGCCATGGTGAAGACTTCTGGAGAAGGTCAGTTAAGACTTTTCTGTGGGCCTGGTATAGAGGGGGAAGACGGGAAAGGCGGGGCTGAGAGCAGCTCCGTGGATCTGAGAATGAGGAAGGAGAGATGTAAAAGAATAATGGGAAAGGGGTTTGGGATTTTTCTAGCAACAAAAACTTGAGTAGTAGAACAGGTAGAGCAGAGGGGAAGATGGGAGTGAGTATCCCCAAAAGCCTGTGAGGGACTTTAAATTCTTAGTAACCTGTTTTCAGTGATGACAAAGCAACTTTAAAGGCCATTTTCATTACATCTTGGATAGGGGTCTGAGGGCTCTCCTCAGCTGGTTTGAGCTTTGGGTTAGCTGGTAAGAGGACCTGGTGGGACTCGGTGTGGGCACTGACGAGAAGAGAGGAGTGAGTGGGTGGAGGGGTACCTCAGTACTTGCTACCTCAGCAAGGGGGCAATGGTCTGAAAACCGGCGGAGGTTTGGGTTCCATTAGGCAGTCCCTGTATGCTCACATCCCCATGACTTACAGAAGAAGTCGGCTTTTCCCCCATACAGCCGTGACTGTTTGTGGCTTCGATAGTCCGCCGGGCAAACCTAGTAATCTAGGTTAGCCAACCTGCATCTGGCTCGCGTGTCCCTACATCCATAATGTTTGTTTCCATTATCTATGGTACGGAAGGGATTTAATGGAATTTTAGTGGGATCCTCTTCATCAGGGATATCCCAATAGGAAAGATCTATAGCCAGCTGACAAATGTCTGGGTGGAGAGATTGCCATTAGGTCCCTAAGGGGGCTGTATGTGAGATAGACCATACTTCTTGTCTAGTAGGATTTGTGATCAGCCATCTCTGCTGAACGGGCTGATGAGGGTTAGGACTATTGGTGGTCAAGGGGAGAGTCTATAGCCCTATCCACATGGTGAATATGCAATTTGAAAGGGTTACCAGGTTGTTTTTTTTAGTTTCCAGCCAGAGTCTGGACAGGGCACAGGCTTGAGATGAGAGGCATGGATCCAGGAAGTGATTCCGTCTACCTTTACCGCTGTAGGTGTTATAAGTAGCACCTGGTATGGTCCTTTCCAGTGGGGTTCCAGGAATGACACCTGATGTCGTCTTATGTAGATGAAGTTTCCCACTTGATATCGGTGTGGAGTCCTTTCGTCCCCAGGTTGGTAGGCAGTGGCCAGCTGTTTTTACAGGTATCGCTGAGTTCTTTCAAGAGCTTTAAGTCTGTCAAGCAAGGGGGTGTGGAAGGGATTAGGTCTTAGAGTTGGGGTTAGGTCCCTTACTGGAGGAGGGGCACCATAGAGAATTTCATAGGGGGTGAGGTTACACAAAGAAACCGAGGGAGTATTTTTTTTGCATGAAACAGTGCATAAGGCAGGAGCATAGTCCAATCTTTTATGCAGGTCTCTCAGCTTAATTTCGTTAAGGTCTCTTTAATGGTTCTATTCATTTTTTCTATCTGTCCTGAGCTCTGGGGTCTATAAGCACAATGTAACTTCCAATTAATCCCCAGGGTCCTGGTTAACCCCTGACTTACCTGGGCCACGAACGCCGGTCCATTATCAGACCCTATTACATTAGGCAGGCCGTATCTTGGAAAAATATCTTCCAGGATCTTTTTGACCACCATTTGCGTCGTTTCTTTTTTTTGTAGGGAAGGCTTTAATCCATCCTGAAAATGTATCTACAAAGACTAGGAGATATTTAAGTCCATACCTTGCTGGCTTAATTTCAGTAAAGTCCATTTCCCAGAATTGTCCTGGTCTGGTTCCTCGTAGGTGCTTTCTGAAATTGCAGGCTGGGCTCAGTGAAGTCGAGGAGTTCAGTGTCAGTGTCCTTAGATGTTAAGTTGTCGGGGTGCTCTGACGTAGTTAAATCTCCTGACTTATGTTCCCCCGGTGTGGAAAGTGTTAACATGGTTACTCCATTTAGGGCTGCCAATTTAGCCTCTTTATCCGCCCTCCTGTTAGATGGGGGTGGTATCTGCACAACGGTTTGTTTTCTGGGCTCAGTGAGCCATCATTTACTGCCTCTAAGGGAATAGCCCAGGAAGATTACTTCTTGCTGGCAAATTTGGGACTTTTTGGCAGAAGCTTTATATCCGAGTTGAGCAAGCTCGGATAATAGTGCTTGGGTCCCAGACTCACAGTTTTCCTTGGTGTCTGCTGCCAGTAGCAGGTCATCCACATATTGAAGCAGGGTGACTTCAGGGTGCGTAGTTCTGAAGTTGTTGAGATCTCTGTGGAGGGCTTCATCAAAGAGAGTGGGGGAGTTTTTGAACCCTTGTGTGAGTCTGGTCCAAGTTAGTTGATCAGACGTTCTGGTTTCTGGGTTTACCCACTCGAAAGCAAATAGGAACTGTCTATCTTTATGCAGAGGCAAGCAAAAGAAAGCATCTTTTAAGTTCAGAACAGTATACCATTTTCGCTCAGGGTTTAGAGTGTTAAGCAGATTGTATGGATTAGGTACCATGGGGTGAATGTCCTGCACTCTGTTGTTGATCTCTTTTAGGTCTTGAATGGGGCCATAGTCCCCGGTTCCTGGCTTTTTTACTTGTAGCAGGGGAGTGTTCCAGGCCGATTGACAGGGCCTTAGGACCCCTAAGGCCAGATATTTCTGAATATGGGGCCTTATCCCACCTTTAGTTTTTTTTTTTTTTTTTTTTTTTTTTTTGTTCAGAGGATATTGTTTGACATTGATTGGGCAGGCTGAGGTTTTTAACTCCACTGTTATTGGAGGTTGTTTCATGGCTAGGCCTAACCCAGCAGTTTCTGCCCAGGCATCTGGGTAATCTGTTATCCATTTCTGGGGTAGCTTGCCTGTTTGATCAGTCTTGGGGGGTGTGAAGAGTTGATGTTCATCTTCTATTGACATAGTTAAAGCCATGACTATAGGAGTTTTTACTGAAGGCTTTAGAAATTTCATTTGGGGGCCTTCAGGGTTAAAAGTTATTTTGGCCCAGAGCTTGGTGAGCAGATCTCTGCCCATCAATGGGGCCGGGCATTCTGGGATTACTAGTAAGGAGTGATGGATTTTTTTTTTCCCCAGGTCCATGGTCTTCTTAGTTGTCCAAGCCCGATATTTACTGCTGTTAGCCCCTTGAATTAGAGACCTTTTATTTGATAGAGGGCCCAATGGGGCCTTAAGGGCTGAGTATACTGCCCCTGTATCCACTTCAAAGTTTACTGGGGTTCCCTCCACTTCAAAAGTTACCCTGATCTTGGGGAGGGGATCTGAGCCCCGACTTTTTTAGTCATCCACTAGAGTCAGAATGGCTGGCTGGCATGGCTGTCTCTTTTTAGGGCACTCTTTGGCTTAGTGTTTTTTGTTTGTTTGTTTGTTTGTTTGTTTTTACAGTAGGCATATTGATTTGAGGCCAGGGGTGTCCTCTGGCGTGGGTTCAGGTATTCCTTTCTGTCTCCCTGTTTCTTAATTTCTGGCCTATTTGCTGTCGTGACCAAGACCTTAGTCAACGCCTTAGTCTGTCTTTTGTTTCTCTCATCCTCCCTTTGCTCCCTTCTCTTCCCCAGTTTCTCTCTTATAGTATACCTTCTCGGCTTCTCTGACTAAATCTCTCAAAGTCATATCTTGTAATCCATCTAAGTGTTGTAATTTTTTTTTAAATATCCAGGGCAGCTTGCCCAATAAAGGCCATCGTGACAGATGCCTTTTGATCCTCTGCCTGAGGATCAAAAGGAGTATATCTCCTATATGCCTCCATAATTCTCTCTAGAAATATAGAGCGAGATTCATCAGGCCCTTGAATAATCTCTCTTACCTTGGCCAAATTAGTTGGTCACCTAGCGGCTGCTCGGAGACCCACTATTAGAGCCCGGTGATAAGTGGACAGATGCTCCCTACCTTCAAAGATGTTGGGGTCCCAGTTGGTTTGGTTCAAGGGGAAGCCAGCTTTAATTATGTTGGGAAGTTGTGTCGGTTGCCCATCTGGTCCGCGGATATTTTTTTTTCTAGCTTCCAGGAGGATTCTCTTTTGTTCCTCTGTCATCAAGAGGGTCCCTAGGAGTTCTTGGCAGTTATCCCAAGTAGGCTGGTGTGAAAACGACAGTGAGTTCTTTGAGTTCTTTTAGCCGGGCCAGCTTTCTCCAGGGGAGGAGGGGCTGTGTGTGCCGTGGGGGAGTCATCTGGAGGGCGCTGGGCCGGTTTAGTTTCCTCCAATGTGGAGAGGCTGAGTCAGCAGCAGGGGAATCACTTAGAGGGTGTTGGGGGTTGGGGGACGAGGGCAGGGGATAAGGAGGGGGAGGAGAGTCCAGTAGAGTCAAATCTTGAGACTCAGGGAGAACAGAGGGTGGAGGAGGAGGAGGTGCAGAGGGTTTGAGAGACAGAATTGTGGGGGAAGGAGTAGGAGTGGGGGCAGGGACAAGGAAAGGCTTCACCCATGGAGGAGGAGATTCGCAGAGGTCCTGCCAAGTTAAGATATACGGCTGTTGATCTGGATGGCTATGTGGCCCTGGCTGAAAGACAAAGACAATATCTCTGACTTTTCAAATTAGTGGGAAGTAGAAAGATCCTTCTGGGGGTCATCCGACTCCAAAGGTGGGCCATTCTGAGGCACAGAGAGTCTGTCAGGTCCGGCGTTTTACTGAAAAAGAAAGATTCTGAGCCCTTAAGTGGACTTTGGTCCAGTGATCAAGGGTCAGGGACAGAGGCGTTCAAGTGCTCTGTCCCATAATGAAAGATACACAAACAGTGAAAGCAATGACACATGATACAGACAAGACAAGACAATAAAGACAGGCAATGGACGTCCAACACTGAGACCAGGACTGAGTAGCCGGCAAAACCTGATGGGCTGGCAATACCGAATCAGAAACAAAATATCACTGAGTCGAGGAGACTATTGTTCCTCGATTTCCCGAGTCCTCTGGGGCATCCCCCAGGGACGTGGCCTGTGGCTCTGTGACACGACTGTCAGCCACCGTCGGAGAGAGCTCACACTTGTCACCGACAGCCATTTTGCCAAGCCCTAACCTGAAACCTGAAACCAGAAACCAGAAACCAGAAAGAGGCACCTTATTTACCCCAAGAGGAGCCTGTTGGGGGTCTTTTGTCTGCCGCTGCCGCATCTCAGTGGAACCTCCATATGTAAAGGTCAGGCGAGCATCAGAGGAAGAGACCACCAAGAGACTGTCTCATGCAACAGCAAAGGGTTTATTGGGGGTCCAGCATGCTGGGGCTCAGAGCTCACTTGAATAGAGCAAAGAGCCCTGAGAACAGCTTAAGCAGAGCTTATATACTTTCCTTGGAGAGGGCAGGAAGGGAAGTTCATTGATGGGTCAGGGCGAGTGGGTGGTTTGTGTGCAACCAAATAAGGGGGTAAGGGAGTACATTCTGCAGTTTGGCAGTTGGGGACAACACATTCTGGGAACAAGATTAGCAAACAGTTCTCAAGATTATTAACGTTTCAACAAAATAATTGGGGGAGGTGTTTCAGTACATGCCTATTTCCTCTGTTTTTTCCTAAAGTGCTCTTGGATAATGTTCTTTTCATTGCAATAGCTTTGGAAAACTTTCACTAGGAAGAAACCAGAGAGTGCCCACAGAGAACTGATTGAGTTTGTGAAATTCCAAGCAGTTAACACCAACCCTGTTTAATTACCAGCTCCATTTCCATTTACCCATATAGGACCACTTGAAGTGAAACTTTAAAATACAAACTGTTCCTGACAGTGAACAATTGAAACTAGAAGGCCCAAAACTGGGGAACATAATAAGGCTCTGTAAAAGAGAAATCCTTCCCAGTATCAAAGAAATTTGAAAAAAAATACTCTAACCCTAACACTACTTCTAACTCTAGTCTTAAGTCTAACACTAAACCTAAACCTATCCTGTTTATAAAGCTTTGATCATATAAGTCCCACACTTGGGGAACCCTGTGAAGCAAGCTAGAAGATATATCCTGTGCAGTATCAAACAAATCTGACCAAATAATTGATGGGAGGTAGTTCAGAACATGAATATTTCCCTGATTTCTCCTAAAATGCTCTTGGATAAAGTTGTTTTTGCATGCTTGTGCTTAGAGCTACTTTCACAAGAAGGAAACTACAGTGTGCCCACAGAGAACAGATTGAGTATGTGAAGTTTCAAGCAGCTAGCACAAAAACTGTTTGATTTCCAGCTCCATTTCCATTTACCCATATAGGTTCAAATGAAGTGAAACCTTAAACCTCAAACTGTTCCTTACAGTGAACCTTGAACCAAGAAGGCCCAAAACTGGAGAATATAGTAAGGCTACGTAAAAGATGACTCCTGGCCAATATCAAAGAAATTTGAACAAAACTAACTCTAACCATAACACTCGCTCTAACACTAGCCCTAAACCTAACCCTAACCTGTTTAGAGAACCTTTGATCATAGAAATTCCAAACTTGTGGAGACTAGTGGGGAAAGCTAACAGAAGAGTCCTGTGCAGTATCAAAGAAATCTGACCAAATGATTGGGGGAGGTAGTACAGTACATGCATATTTTCCTGTTGTCTCCTAAAGTGCTCTCAGATAAAGTTTTTTATTCATGCTTCAGCTTTGGGATACTTACACAAGGAAAAAATCAGAGAGCACCAACAGGGAATTGATTGAGTATGTGAAGTATCAAGGAGCTAGCACCTACACTGTTTGATTTTGAGCTCCAATTCCATTTACCTATAGAGATCGAAATGAAGTGAACCCTTAAAATATATACTGTTCCTGACAGTGAACACTTGAACTGAGAAGGTCCAAAACTGGAGAACATAACAAGGGTAAGGAAGAGATGAACACTGCCCAGTACCAAATAAATTTGAACAAATCTAACTGTAACTCTAATGCTAGATTTGACTCTATCCCTAATCCTAACCTTAAGCTGTTTAGAGAACCTATGATCATAGGAGTCCCAAAATTGGATATCCTAGTGGGCAAAGCTCATAGATAAATCCTGCACAGTATCAAAGAAATATGACCAAATAATTGGGGAAGGTATTTCAATATATTTGTATTTCCTTCTTTTCTCCTAACGTGCTCTCAGATAAACTTGCTTTGCATTCTTCAGCTTAGGGCTACATTCACAAGTAACAAACCAGAGAGTGCCCACAGAGAACTGTTTGAGTGTGTGAAGTTTCCTGCAGCTATTACTAACCCAGTATGATTTACAGCTCCATTTTCATTCACATCTATAGACCAGAATAAAGTGAAACCTAAAAATTCAAACTGTTTCTGACAGTGAACTGGCAACCCTTGAAGGCACAAACATAGGGATCCTACTAAGGCTAGGAAAAGGATGAATCCTGTACAGTATCAAAGTAATCCAAGCAAAAAAAGTTGAAGCTTGCTCCTAAACTGCTCAAAGATAAAGCTGTTTCTTTCTACTTCAGCTTTGGGCTACTTCCACATGAAACAAATGAGAGAATTGCACTGAGAACTGATTGAGTGTGTGAAGTTTCAAGCAGCTAGCACAAACCCTATTGGAGTTCCAGCTCCATTTCCATTCACCCTATAGGGCAAAATGAAGTGAAACATGAAAATTAAAACTGCTCCTGACAGCAACTCCTTTTACCTAGGAGTCACAAACATGGGGAGTATACTAAAAATAAGAAAAAAAGATGAATCCTTTCAAGTATCAAAAAAGTTGAAAAAACTAACTCTACCCTTAACACTAACCCTTGCCCTAACTCTAACCATAACAGTAACCATAACCTGTTAAGAGAACCTTTGATCATAAAATTTTCAAACTTGTGGAGATTAGTGGGGCAAGCTTACAGATGAATTCTGCAATTCTGCACAGTATCAAGGAAATCTGACCAAATAATTGGGGGAGGTATTTCACTACATGCATATTGCCCTGTTTTCTAGTAAAGTGATCTTGGATAAATTTGTTTTGCATGGTTCATCTTATAGCTATTTTCACAAGAAGAAACCAGAGAGTGCCCCAAAACAACTGATTGAGTATGTGAAGTTTCAACCAGCTAGCACCAACCCTCTGATTTCTAGCTCCATTTGAATTTACTCATATAGGTCACAATGAAATGAGACATTAAAAACAAACTATTCCCAACAGTGAACCATTGAACAAAGAAGGCCCAAAACTGGGGCACATGATAAGGTGAGGTAAAAGATGAATCCTTCCCAGTTTCAAAGAAATTTGAACAAAACAAACTCTAACCCTAACACTAGCTATAAGCTAGGCCTAACCCTAATCCTAAATCTAACCTTAACCTGTTTAGAAAATCATTGATCCTAGATGTTCCAAATGTGGGGAGCCTACTGGGGCAAGCTAATAGATGAATCCTTTGCAACATCTAAGAAATCTGACCAAATAATTGGAAGAGATAGTTCAGTACATTCCTATATTCCTGTTTTCCCCAAAATTACTCTCAGATAAAGTTGTTTTGGATGCTTCAGCTTAGGGTTACTTTAACAAGGAACAAACCAGAGAGTGCACACAGAGAACTGATTGAGTGTGTGATGTTTCAGTCAGCTAACACCAAGACTCTTTGATTTTGAGATCCATTTCCCTTTACCATATAGGTCAAAATGAAGTGAAACCTCAAAATACAAATTGTTACTGTCAGCGAACCATTGAACTGAGACTGCCCAAACCTGGGTAACATAGTAAGGTTAGGTAAAAGATGAATCCTGCCCAGTGTCAAAGAAATTTGAACAAAACTAACTCTAAACCTTACATTAGGTCTAAACCTAGCCCTAACTAACTATAACCTTAACCCTAACCTATTTAGATCACATTTAATCATAGAAGTCCCAAAGTTGTGAAGCCTAGTGGGGCAAGCTAAGAGATGAATCATGCACAGTATCAAAGAAATCTGACCAAATAATTGTGGGAGGTAGTTCATTACATGCTTATTTCCCTGTTGTCTCTGAAAGTACTCTCGGATAAAGTTTTTTTTTTTTTTTGCATGCTTCTCCTTTGGCCTATATTCAATAGAGAGAAAGCAGAGAGTGCTCACAGAGAACTAATTGAATGTGTGATATATCAAGCAGCTAGTACCAACCCTGTTTGATTTCCAGCTTCATTGTCATTCACACCTATAAGCCATAATGAAGTGACACCTAAAATTTCAAACTGTTCCTGACACTGAAACATTGAACTTAAAGGCCCCAAAATGGGGATACTACTAAGGATAGGTAAAGGATGAATCCTGTACAGTATCAAAGTAATTTGACCAAAAACTATTGAAGCTTGCTCCTAAAGCACTCACAGATCAAGCTATTTCTTTCTCTTTCAGCATAGGGCTACTTCCACAAGAAACAAACCAGAAAATGCAACTGAGAACTGATTGAGTGGGTGAAGTTTCAAGCAAACTTTCAAACTAACTCAGTTTGATTTCAAGCTTGATTTTCATTTACCCATATAGGTCAAAATGAAGTGAAACCTTAAAATACAAACTGCTCCTGACAGCGAACCACTGAACCCAGATGGCCCAAACCTGGGGAGCAAAGTAAGGTTGGGAAAAGATGAATCCAGCCCAATATCAAATAAATTTGAACAAAAATAACTCTAAAACTACCTCTAAACCTAACCCTAACCCTTACCTGTACATAAAACCATTGATTTTAGATGTCCCAAATTTGGGGAGCCTAGCAGGGTCTATTAAAGACGAATACTGCACAGTATCAAAGAAATCTGATCAAATCATTGGGAGACTTATTTCAATATATACATATTTCTCTGTTTTCTCCTTAAGGGCTCTCAGATACAGTTGCTTTTGCATGCTTCAGCTTTGGCCTACCTTCAAAAGAAAGAAACCAGAGAGTGCCCACTAAGAACTGATTGTGTGACATTTCAAGCACCTCCTACCAACCCTGTTTGATTTCCGCTCAATTTTCATCCATATCAATAAGCCATAATCAAAGGAAATCTTAAAATACAAACTGTTCCTGAGTGTGAATCATTGAAGTGAGAGGGCCCAACCCTGTGTAGCATAGTAAGGCTAAGTAAAAGATGAATCTTGCCCAATATCATAGAAATTTGAAGAAAACTAGTGCCACGCTGGAGCCCTCTGTACACATGGAAGGCTCGGCTGTGTGGTTGATATTGGCTCAGTGGGAAGTCTTGGCCACGCATGAGCTCTCAGCACAGACGGAAGTCTCAGCTGCGCATGTGCTCTCAGCTCAGAGGGAAGTCTCGGCCATGAGCTCTTGGCGCAGATAGAAGTCTTGGCCGCGGGTTCCCTCTTGGATCAGAGGGAAGTCTCGGCCATGCAGGCACTCTCGGCACAGAGAGTAGGTAGCACAGAACACAGAAGTTTGCTTGTGGCTCACCAGTCCAAGCTCTAGACCACAGAACCACCCACCTCACCAAACACCCTACACAGGTAACAGATGGAATCCATCATGGAAAACCTTACTCACCCTCTATCTGTGGACATGGCTACCAGCTCAGTTCTGTGGCTGCTCAGGTACCCGGTTTCCAACTCCCCTACCTCCAGCTGTGATAACTAAGATTTTTCTCACAAGCTTTTTGTGGGGTGTAGCTATCAATGTGGAACAGCAACTGTACAGGTACCTGGTTTCCAACTCAGAGACTAAGAGTAGGGAGGCTCCAGGTAGAAGCTCAAGCCCTCTCAAACTGGCTATATCCACCACCCTTAGCAGAGACTCAAGCTAGGAATAGACAATTCCACCTACTGCAAGAAAACAGAATTCTGAGAGACTTTTCTATTCTTGCTCTTCTCATCCATTCTCCCCTACCCTTCCCCCTCTGGTCCTCACAATATCAACATACATGAAACCAAGAACTTTGCCTGAAATTGGACTTTAAGAACTGAATCAAAAGAATAGTATAATATGGAGGAATTGCATAGGCTTACCTCACCCCCCCCCTTTTCTCTTATTTTCATTCTTCCTCTCTTACTTTCTTTCTTTGTCATTTTTTCTTCTTTTTTCTTCCTCCCTCTATCCCACTTTCAACCTCCTAACTTTTACCATTTATACATAGGGTAATTTTATGAATACAGATAAGGAATTTGAATTTATATATATTCTTCCAAAAATTATCCCTGTCTATTCATTACAGTTTTCCTCCAATTGCTAAGATAGATTAATCTCATACCCTCACTCTTTTCCCCCTTAACATAGCATCCTACCGCTGACCATCAGTTCTCTCTATACCACCAGAAATGGTATGTCTTTTATGAAACTAATGACTATATTCTAAATAATAATTTAAGCCAACATCTGTAGAAATAGAGTCTAAATATAAATGTATTTATAATGGTTAGGCTTAGACTTTGGGTTAGGATTAGATTTAGAGTTAGGGTTTTGATCTATGGTTAGGGAGAGGATTAAGGAAAGGGCAAGGGTTAGGACTAGGGTTAGGGCTAGGGTTAGGGTTATGATAAGGTATAGGGTTAGAACTAGTGATAGGGCTAGTATGAGAGTTAGAATTAGTCTTAGGCCTAGGGCTAGGGTTATGGTTTGGGATAGGGATAAATTAGGGTTAGGGTTAGTGTTAGGTTTAGACCTCAGCTTATGGTTAGAATTAGGATTACACGTAGGGTAAGGGAATGGGTTATAGCTAGGTTGAGGGCTATGGTGAGGGTTAGTATTAGGGTTAGGGCTAGGGTTAGGGTTAGGGTTTTGATTAAGGCTAGGCTTATGGCTAGAATGAGGGCTAGTGTCTGTGTTAGGGTTAGGGCTAGTATTAGGGCTGGGGCTAATGCAAGGTCTAGGGTTAAACTTAGGAATAGATTTAGTGTTAGGTTTGTGGCTTGGTCCAGTGTAAGGGTCAGGTTTATAGTAAGGGTCAGGTTTAGATCTAGGGTTATTATTAGGGTCAGGTTCAAGATTAGGGTTTATTTTATGTTAGAGGTTAGGTTTAGGGCTTCAATTAGCATTAAGTTTAGGGTTAGGGTAATGACAGCGATATTTTTAGGATTTAGATGTGGTTTAGTGTAATGGAGAGGGTTAAGGTTAGGCCTAATGTTTAGCATAAGGGTTAGGGTTATCATTAGGGTAGTGGATAGGGTTAGACCTAAGATTAGGGCTAGGATTATGTATAGGATTAGGGCTTTTGTTTGAGTTAGGGTTAGGTTTAAGTTTAGGGTTAAAGCTAGGTTTTGGACTCAGATTAAGGCTTGGTTTTGGGTTAGGTTACACTAGGGTTAAGGCTACGAGTAATGTACCAAGTAAGGTTATGATTAGTGCTAGTTATAGGGTTAGGGTTAGGGCTAGGTCTAGTGTAGGGTTAGGTTTATGGTACTGATGATATTTAGAGCTAGAGTTATTGTTAGTGTCAGAGTCAGTGTCCGGATTACATTCCAGGTTAGACTTTAACTAGAATTAGAGATAGGTTTAGGGCTAGGTGTAATGTTAGGGTTTGGTTTAGGTTAAGGGTTAGGGTTAGGCCTATGACTTGGTTTTGTTTTCGGGCTAGTGGTAGGTTTAGGGCTAGTGTTATTGTAGGTTTAGGCTTAGGTTTAGGGTTAGATTTTAGAGTTAGGTTTAGATCTTGGGTTTGAGGTAGAAATATGCATAGGGCTAGGGATAGGGCTAAGTTTAGGTTTGGTTTAGGGTGATGGTAAGGGATTGTGTTAGAACTCGGTATAGGGCTAGGGTGAGAGTTAGAGTTAGTCTTAGGGTAAAGGTTAGGGTTAAGCATAGGGCTAAATTAGGCCTGGAATTAGAGCTAGGGTTAGTGTTAGGGTTAGGACTGGGGTTAGGGCTAGGGTTAGTGTTAGGGTTAGGCCTGGGGTTAGGGCTAGGGTTAGTGTTTGGTTTAGAGTTAGGTTTAGGTTTAGGGCAAGGGTTGGAATTATAGCTATTTTTAGGGCTAGGATGAGGGTAGGAATTAGGGTTAGGTTAGGGTTAGGTTTATGATTAAGGTGAAGTTTATGGCTAGGATGTGGGCTAAGTTTTGTGTTAGGATTAGGACTAGGATTAGAACTAGGGAAAAAGTCATGTCTAGGGTTACATTTAGGGATAGTTTTAGAATTTGGTTTATAGCTAGGTCTATTGTAAGGGTTAGGTTTATGGTTAGGTCAGGTTTAGAGCTCCAGGTATTATTAGGGTTAGGGTCAGATTTAGGGTTTTTTTTTTTTAAGTTAATGTTCAGGTTTAGGGCTCAAATTAGCATTATTGTTAAGGATAGGTAATGATAGTTTTAGGTTTAGGGTTCAGGTTAAGTGTAGGGAAATGGATAGGTTTAGGATTAGGGATAGGATTAGGGTTTGGTCTAGGGTTAGCATAAGTGTTATGGTTATCATTATAGTAATGGATAGTTTAGAGCTAGGGTTAAGGCTAGGGTTATGCTAAGGATTAGTTCTAGGGTTAGGTTAGGGTTAGGGCTAGGGCTATGGTTAGGATTAGGATTAGCTTTAGGGTTAAAGCTAGAGTACGGCTTGGATTAGGGCTAGGTTTTGCAATAGGTTAGGGCAACAGCTAATGTAAGAACTTGTTATGATTCAGGCTCATTTTAGGGTTTTAGGGTTAATGTTAGGGCTAGGTATAGTTTCAGGGTTAGGTTTAGGGGTAAGGTGATGTTTAGAGCTGGGGTTATTGTTAGAGTCAGAGTCAGTGTTCAGGTTAGGGTTATGGTTAGGGTAAAAGCCAGAATTAGGACTAGGGTTAGGTCTAGGGGAAGAGTTGGTGTTTGTCTTAGGCTAAGGGTTATTGTTAGGGCTAGGGCTAGGTTTTTCTTTAGGTCTAGGGTTTGAGCTATGGCTAGATTTAGGATTAGGTTTAGGTCTAGGGCTAGTGTCAGGGTTCGGTTTAGGTATAAATTACCAGAAGTGCTAGTGTTAGGGTTCGGTTTAGGGTTAGGTTTTGGTTTATACCTACGATTAGTGTTAGAGTCAGAATAAGGGTCAGGATTAGGATTAGGGTTTGGGTTATGTTTAGAGCTAGAAAGAGAGCTAGGGTTTGGACTAGTAGGATAAGGGTTTGGGTTAGGTTAAGGATTAGGGTTAGCTTAAGGTTTAGGGTTTGGCTTAGGGTAAGGGATAGGGTTAGAGCTACGGTTAGGGCTAGAGTTATGGCAAGGGTTAGGGTTAAGACTAGGTTTAGGGCTCAGATTAGGGCTAGTTTTTGTGTTAGGGTTAGGTCTAGGTTTAGAGCAATGGTTAATTTAAGAACTAGGGTTACAATTAGGGTTAATTTTTGGATTATGGTTAGGTGTTAAACCTCTAATGTTAGAATTAGTTTTAAGGTTAGGCTGATATTTAGAGCTAGTCTTAGTGTTAGGTGAATAGTCAGGGTAAGGGTTAGTTTTAGGGTTAGGTTTAGGACTCAAAATAAGGCTAGGGTTACTGTAAGAGTTTGATTTAAGTTTAGGGTGTGTTTAGAGCTAGGGTGAGTGTTAGGATTTGAGTCAGAGTCAGGGTTAGTATTAACGTTAAGGTTAGGACTCAAATTAGGGCTAGGGTTAGATCTAGGTGTAGTGCTAGGGTTTGGTTTAAGTTAAGGTTTAGTGTTAGGGCAATAGCTTGGTTTTGTTTTACTGCTAGGATTAGGGTTAGGGCTAGAATTATGATTAGTGTCAGTGTTAGGTCTAGTGTTAATGTTAGGCTTAGGGTTAGTGATAGAGTTAGACTTACAGTTAGATCTAGGGTTAGGACTAGGAATAAAGTTTAGTCAAGATTTATGGCTAGGGTTATGGCTATGTTTAGGTCTAGGGTTAGGGTTAAGATAAGGGATATGGTTAGAACTAGGGATAGGGCTAGTGTGAGAGTTAGAGTTAGTCTTAGGGCTATGGTTAGCATTAGAATTAGGGATAGGGGTAAATTAGGGCTAGGATTTGGGCTAGGGTTAGTGTTCAGCTTAGGTCTAGCATTAGGGCTAGGGTTAGAATTAAGTTTAGGGTAAGGGATGGTGTTATAGCTAGGTTTAGTGGTAGTGTGAGAGTTAGAATTAGGGTTAGGGCTATGGTTAAGGTTAGGGTTGTGATTAGAACTAGGTTTAGGACTAGGATTGGGGCTAGTGTTTGTTTTAATATTAGGGCTAGGGCTAATATCAGGTCTTGGGTAATGGTTAAAGATAGTTTTAGTGTTAGGTTTATGGCTACATGTAGTGTAAGGGTTAGTTTTAGGGTTAGAGTCAGGTTGAGAACAAGTAATATTTTTAGAGTCAGGGTCTGGGTTACGGTTTGGGATAGGTTAAGGTTTAAAGTTAGGGCTCAAATTAGCATTAGGGTTAGTGTTAGGTTAATGATAGGGTGAGGTTTAGGGTCTAGGTTACATTTAGTGTAATGGATAGGCTTAAGAATAGGGTTAGGTTTAGGACTAGGGTTACAATTAGGGTTAGGGTTATGGTTATGGAAATGGATACTGTTAGAGCTGGGGTTAGGGCTAGGGTTATGTTTATGATTAGGGCTAGCATTACGGTTAGGATTAGGGTTAAAACTGGGGTTACAGCTCGGATTAGGGCTAGGTTTTGTGTTAATTTAGTGCTAGGGTTACAGTTATGGCTAACATAAGTACCAGGGTTATGCTTGGGGCTAAATTTAGGGTTAGGGTTAGGGCTATATCTAGTGTTATGTTTAGGTTTAGGTTTAGGGTTATGTTTAGAGCTAGGGTTAAAGTTATGGTCAGAGTCAGAGTCAGGGTTAGTTTTAGGGTTCAGATTAAATCTCATATTAGGCCTAAGGTTAGGTTTATGGGTTTTGTTTAGGTTAAAGGTTAGGGTTAGGGCTATGGTTCAGTTTTGTTTTATGGTTAGGGCTAGTGTTATGTTTAGGTTTAGCCTTAGGTTTAAAGTTACATTTAGAGTTAGGGTTAGGGTTAGGGTTAAGCTTAGGTTAGGGTTAGATTTAGAGTTAAAGTTAGATGTAGGTAAGGGCTAGGGCTAAGGATAGGGCTAGGGTTAGGGCTAGGATTAGGGTTCTTGTAAGGGATTGGGTTAGAACTAGGGATAGGTCTAGGGTGAGAGGTAGAGTTAGTCTTATGGCTAGGGTTAGGGCTAGGGTTAGGAATAGAGCTAAATTAGGGCTAAGATTAGGGCTAGGGTTAGTGTTAGGTTTAGAGCTAGTGTTAGGGTTAGGTTAGGAGTAAGGGTATGTTTAGTGTGATTTGTGTTAAGTTTAGGGCTAGGATTAGGGCTAGTGCTAATGTCAGATCTATGCTTAATGTTGGGGATAGTTTTAGGATTAGATTTATTGCTAGGTGTAGTATAAGGGTTAGGTTTAGGGTAAGGGTCAGCTTTAGACCTAGGGAATTTATTAGGGTTAGGGTCAAAGTTAAAGTTTGGTTAAAGTTAGGGTTTAGGGTTAGGGCTCGAGTTTGCATTTGGGTTTGGGTTAGAGCAATGATAGTGTTTTGTTTCGGGTTCAGGTTATGTTTAGCTAATTGTTAGGATTAGGGTTAGATCTTGGGTTCGCATTAGGGTAAGGGTTAGGGTTAGTATAATGGATAGTTTAGGGCTAAGTTTAGGGCTAGGTTTATGTTTAGGAATAGGTCTTGAGGTATGGTTAGTGTTAGGGTTAGAACTAGGCTTAGCGTTATGTTTAGTGTAAGGGTTAGATTTTGAGCTAGGGTACTGCCTAGGGTGAGGGTTAGGTTTAGGGTTAGATCTAGTGATAAGATTACAGTATGATTAGGGTTAGGGTTAGTATTAGGGCTAGGTCATCATGAGGGGTAGGGTTAAGGTTAGGGCAATGTATACATTTAGATGTAGGCTTAGGATTATGGTTAGGGGTAGATAGAGGTTTAGGGTTCAGGTTATAGCTATGGTTATGTTTAGGTTTATGATAAGGGTTAGGGTTTGAGCTAGTTTTAATCTATGGCAAGTGTGAGGGTGAGGGTTATGTCTAGGGTTAGTTTTCTGGTTAGTTATAGCATTAAGCTTAGGCCTAGGTTTATCAATAGGGTTAGGGTTAGGTTTAGGTTAAAGGGTATGTTTAGATCTATGTATAGGGCTAGACTTAAGGTTAGGATTAGGACTAGGGTTAGGGTTATTTTTAGGGATAGATGTAGGTTTATGTTCAGGGTAAGGGTTAGGCTTTGAGCTAGGATTAGGACTAAGATGAGGGTTATGTTAAGGTTAGGGCTAGGGCTAGGGTTAGAGTTCTGCTTAAGGCTAGGTTTAGGCCTAGGGTTTTGTGTTAGGTTTAGGCCTAGGGTTAGGGTTTTGGGTAATGTAAGAGCTAGGGTTATATTTAGGGCTAGTTTAAGGGTTAGGGTTATGGCTAGGTATAGTGTTAGGTTTAGATTTTTGGGTAAGGTCAGAATTTATAGATAGGTTTACAATAAAGACAGTGTCAGTGTTCGGGTTAGAGTTAGAGTTAGGATTCCAGCCAGAATTAGACTAGGTTTAGGTCTAGGGATAGGGTTAGTGTTAGGGTTAGGTTCAGGGTTATTGTTATGGCTAAGTCTAGGGTTTTATTTAGGTCTAGGACTAGAGTTAAGTCTAGATTTATGATTAGGTTTAGGTCTAGGGCTAGTGTTTGTGTTTGGTCTAGGGTTAGGGTCAGGTTTAGAACTAGGGTTAGTGTTAGGGTCAGAATAAGGATCAGGGTTATTATTTGGGATTAGGATAGTGTTAGAGCTAGAGTGAGGGCTAGGTTTATGACTAAAAATAGGGTTAAGGTTTGGTTAGCCTAAAGTTTAGGGACAGGTCTAGGGTTACCATTAGGGTTAGTGTTTGGCTTGGGGTAAGTGATAGCCTTAGAGCTAGAGTTAGGGCTAGCATTAGGATTAGGGTTAGGGTTAAATCTAGGTTTTGGACTCAGATTAGGGCTAGTTTTTGTGTTAGGTTTAAGTCAATGGCTAATGTAAGAACTAGGGTTACAATTAGGGTTAGTTTTAGGGTTAGATTTAGGGGTAGGTGTAGTGTAAGGGTTAGATTTATGATTATGGTAATATATAGAGGTAGGGTTATTGTTAGGATATAAATAAGAATCAGAGTTAGTTTTAGGGTTAGGGTTAGGACTCAAATAAGTGATAGGGTTGCTGTTAGAGTTTTGTTTAAGTTAGCATGGTGTTTAAAGCTAGGGTGACTCTTAGGATATGAGTCAGGGTAAGGGTAAGTTTTAAGGTTAGGGTTAGGACTCGAATTAGGGCTAGGGTTAGGTCTAGGTGTAGTGTTAGGGTTTGATTTATGTTAAGGTTTAGGGTTAGGGGTATTGCTCAGTTTGGTTTTAGTCCTATGTTTAAGGTTAGCACTAGTTTATATTGATTAGCATTAGGGTTAGGACTAGTGTTAGTGTTAGGCTATGCTTAGGGTTAGGTTTAGATTTGGAGTTAGCATTAGATCTAGGGTTCGGGCTAGGTCTAAGTATAGGGCAAGGGTTAGGGCTAGGGTTAGGATTATGGTAACGGATAGGTTTAGAAATAGGGATAGGACTAGGATGAGAGTTAGAGTTAGTCTTAGAGCTAGGATTTGGTTAGTTTTAGGGATAGGGCTAAATTAGGGCTAGGATTAGGGCTGGGGTTAGTGTTCACCTTAGGCATAGCATTAGGACTAGGTTATGCTTATCTTTAGTGTAAGAGATGGCTAGGTTAGAGGTAGGGTGAGTGTTAGAATTAGGGTTAGGGCTAGGGTTAGGGTTAGGTATAAGATTAAGGCTAGGTTTAGGGCTAGAATGAGTGATAGGGTTTTTTGTAGTTTTAGCTCTAGAATTAGGACTAGGGCTAATGTCAGGCCTAGTGTTACAATTAAGGGTAGATTTAGGGTTAGGTTTGTGTCTAGGACTAGTGTAAGTGTTAGGCTTAGGGTAAGGGTCAGGTTTAGAGCCAGGTGTATTTTTAGGGTCAGAATCAGGATTAGGATGTTTAATAATAGGGCTCAAATGAGCATTAGGGTTAGGGTTAGAGTAATGGATAAGGTTAGGTTTAGGTTCAGGGTAGGTTTAGGGTAATGGTGAACTTTTAGTTTAGCTATACAGTTTGGGTTAGGCCTAGGGTTATCATTAGGATTAGGCTTATCATAAGGATAATGTATAGGGTTAGAGCTAGGGTTAGGGCTAAGGTTATTGTTAAGATTAGGTCTAGAGTTAGGGCTAGGGTTAGGATTTGGGTTAGGGCTAGTAAGCCTAGCTTAGGGTAGGGTTAGGGTTACATTTAGGGTAAAGGTTAGGTTTTGACCTAGGGTTCATCCATGGTGAGGGTAAGGTTTAGTGTTAGGTCTAGGGTTATGTTTATGGTTTTTTTTTAAGGTTAGGTTTAGGGTTAGGGCTAGGGTTTACATTAGGTTTAGGGTTAAGTTTACCATAATATATTGGGTTAGATGTAAGGTTAGCTTTAGTGTTAAGTTTAGATTTAGGGTTAAGTTTAGTTTTAGGGCTAGGTATACTGTTGGGTTTAGGGTAAGGGTTAGGATTTGAATTAGGATTAGGAATACAGCAAGGGTTAGGTTTAGGGTTAGGTCTAGGGTTAGGTTTATGGTTTGTGTTAGGGTTTTGGTTAGGGTTAAGGCTAGGGTTATCATTAGGGTTAGGGTTAGAGTTAAGGTAATGGCTAGGGTTAGAGCTAAGTTTAGGGCTAGGGTTAACATTAGGATTAGGGCTACGGTTAGGGTTATGTTTAGGGATAGTGCTAAGGTTATATTTAGGCTAATGGTTAGGCTTTGAGCTAAGGTTAGGACTAAGGTGAGGGTTAGGTTTAGGGTTAGGGCTAGGGTTAGGGTGAGGGTTATGCTTATGGTAGGTTTATGCTTCAGATTAAGGCTAGGTTTTGCATTAGGTTTAGGTCTAGGTTTAGTGCTATGGTTAATGTAAGATTTAGGGTTCTAATTAGGGCTAGTTTTAGGGTTAGGGCTATGGCTAGGTCTAGTGTTAAATTTAGATTTTAGTTTAGGTCAAGGTTTAGAGCTAAGTTTAGTGTTAGTGTCAGGGTTAGTGTTCAAGTAATTGTTAGGGTTAGAGTGAAAATCAGAATTAGGACTAGGGTTAGGTATAGGGTAGGGTTAGTGTTTGTTTTAGGTTAATGGTTATTGTTAGGGCTAGGCCTAAGTTTTTGTTTAGGTCTAGGGCTAGAGTTATCGCCAGATTTAGGATTAGATTTAGGTCTAGGACTAGTGTTAGGGTTCGGTTTAGGTATAAGTTTACTGGTAGAGCTAGTTTCAGATTTTGATTAGGGTTAGGGTCAGGTTTAGACCTATAATTAGTGTTAGGGTCAGAACAAGGGTAAAGTTTAGAGTTAGGTTTTGGGTTAGGGTTAAAGCTCGAATGAGGGCTAGGGTTAGGACTAGTAGTAGGGTTAGTGTTTGGTTTAGGCTAAGGATTAGGATTAGGACTAGGTTTAGCATTATGGATAGGATTTGGCTTAGTGTAAGTGATATAGTTAGAGCTAGGGTTAGAGCTACGTTTAGGGTTAGGTTTAGGGCTAGGGCTGGTGTTAAGGTTAGGGTTAGGGTTAAATCTAGTTAGGGCTCGGATTAGGGCTATTTTTGTGTTAGGGCTAGAGCTATTTCCAATGTAAAACTAGGGTTACAATTAGGGTTATTTTTAGGGTTAGTGTTTGGGCTCAGTCTTCTGTTAGTATTAGCTTTAGGGTTAGGACGATAAATAGAGCTTGGGTTAGTGTTTGGATAAGAGTTGGGTCTGGGTTAATTTAGGCCTAGGACTTGAATTAGAGATAGGGTTATGGCTAGTTCTAGTGGTAGGGCTTGGTATATGGTAAGGTTTAGGGTTAGAGCAATGGCTCGGTTTTGTTTTAGGTCTAAGGCTAGGGTTACAGCTAGTTTTAGGATTAGCAATAGTGTTAGGTCTAGTGGTAGGGTGAGGTTTAGACTTAAGTTTAGGGTTATTTTTAGCATTATGGTTAGATCTAGGGTTAGGGCTATGGATAGGGTTAGGGCTAAGTTTAGGGCTAGTGTGAGGGTTACTGTAATGGATAGGGTTAGAAATAGAAATAAGGCTAGGTTGAGAGTTAGAGTTAGTATTAGGGCTAGGGTTAGGGGTAGGGTTAAGGTTAGGGCTAAATTAGGGCTAGGATTAGCACTAGGATTAGTGTTAGGTTTAGGCCTATTGTTAGGGCTATGTTTAGGGTTAGTTTGGGGGGCCAGGATGGGGTTAAATAGCTAGGTTCAGGACTAGGGCAAGGGTTAAAATTAAGGATAAGGCTAGGGTGAGGGTTCTGGATATGTTCAGGGTAGGTTTAGGGCTAGGGTTTGTGTTAGTGTTAGGGCTAAATTTAGGGCTAGTGCTAATATCAGGTCTAGGATTAAAATGAGGAATAGTTTTAGGGTTTGGTTTACAGCTAGGTCTAATATAAGGGTTAGATTTAGAGTAGGAGTCAGCTTTAGAGCAAGGTGTAGTTTTAGGTTCAGAGTCCGGGTTAGGGTTGGTTTGGTTTAAGGTTTACGAATAGGGCTTGAATTAGATTTATGGTTTGGGTTAGAGTAATTGATAGGGATAGTTTTAGGGTTCAGTTTAGGTTTAGAGTAAATTATAGGGTTAATGTTAGGGACAGGGTTAGGTTTAGGCCTAGTGTTAACATTTGGGTTAGGCTTATGCTTAGATTAATGGATATGGTTAGGGCTTGGGTTAGGTTAGGATTAGGGCTAGGATTAGTGTTAGGATTAGGTTTAGGGTAAGTGTTAGTGTTGAGCTAGGGTTAGCACTAGCGTAAGGGTTAGGTTAGAGTCACGGCTATTTTTAGGGTTATGGTTAGGGTTAGGGCTAGGGTTAGCATTAAGGTCAGGGTTATGTATAAAGTAATGGATAAAGTTAGATCTAGGATTTGGGCTATGGTTACAGTTAGGATTCGGGTTAGTATTAAGGTTGGGTTAGGGCTAAGGTTATGCTAAGGGTAAGAGTTAGAGTTTGAGCTAGGGTAAGGCTATGGCAAGCGTTAGGGTAGGGTTTGGGCTAGGTTAATGTTAGGGTGATGCTTAGGGCTAGGTTTAGGGCTATGTTTCATGTGAGGTTTATGGCTAGCATTAGGGCTATGGGTAATGTAAGAGCTAGGGTTATGGTTATGGCTAGTTTGAAGGTTAGGGTCATGGATAAATCCCGTGTTAGGGTTAGGTTTTGGTATAGAATAAGGTTTAGAGCTAGGGTTTATGTTAGGGAAAAGGTCAGTGTCAGTTTATTATTGGATTTAGTGTTAGGGCCAGAATTAGAACTAGATTAGGTCTAGGGGTAGGGTTAGTCTTTGTGTTAGGTTAATGGTTACTGTTAGGACTAGGGCTAGGTTTTTCTTTTAGGGCTAGGACTAGAGTTATGGCTATATTTAGGAATAAGTTTAGATCTAGTGCTAGTGTTATGGTTAGGTTTAGGTATAGGTTTACCAGTAGGGATAGAGTTAGGTTCGGTTTAATGTTAAATTAGACTTAGTCCTATGGTTAGTGTTAGGGTCAGAATAAGAGTCAGGGTTAGGCTTAGGCTTTGGGTTAGGATTAGAGATAGAATACAGTCTAGGGTTAGGACTAGTAATAGAGTTAGGGTTGGGCTAGGCTAAGGATTAGGGTTAGAACTAGGGTAGCATTAGGGTTAGGGTTTGGTTTAGGGTAAGGGGTAGGAATAGAGCTAGGGTTAGGGTTAGGGTTAGGGTTAGGGCTAGGGTTAAAGCTAGAGTTAGGGCTCAGACTAGTGCTAGGTTTTGTATTAGGGTTAGGGCTATGGCTAATGTAAGAACAGGTTTTACGATTAGGGCTAGTTTTCTGCTTAGGGTTAGGGCTAGGTCTAGTGTTTGGGTTAGGTTTAGGTGATATTTAGAGCTAGGGTTAATTTTAGGTTCAGAGTCAGGGTCAATAATAATTTAAGGGTTAGGGTTAGGGCTAGGTGTAGCAGTAGGATTTGGTTTAGGTTAAGGGTTATGATTAGGGCTATAGCTCACTTTTTTAAGGCTATGGCTAGGTTTAGGGCAAGTTTTCAAATTAGCATTAGGGTTAGGGCTAGTGTTAGGGTCAGGTTTGGGTTTATTTTAGGGTTTTATTTAGAGTTAGGTTTAGATCTAGGTTTATTGCTAGCCTAAGTTTAGGGCTAGGTTTGGGCTAGGGTTAGGGCTAGGCTTTAGCTTATAGAAAGGGATAAGTTTAGAACTAGGGCTAGGGCTGGGGCGAGAGTTACAGTTAGTCTTAGGGATAGGGATATGGTTAGGTTTAGGATTAGGGCTAAATTAGGGATAGGATTAGACCTAGGGTTAATATTAGGGCTAGGCCTTGGTTTAGGGTTAGAATTATGATTAGAGTTAGGGTATGGTATAACGTTATAGCTAGGTTTAGGCCTAGAGTGAAAGTTCAACTTAGGGTTAGGGCTAGTGTTTGGGTTAGGTTAGGATTAAGGCTAAGATTATGGCCAGGATTAGAGCTACAGTTTTTGTTTGGGTTAGGGCTAGCATTAGGACTAGGGCTAAGATCAGGTGTAGTGTTATGGTTAGGGATAGTTTTAAGGTTAAGTTTATGGTTAGGTATAGTGTAAAGGTTAGGTTAAGGGTTAGGTTCAGTTTTAGAAAGGGGTATTATTAGGGTCAGGAAAAGGTTTAGGATTAGGGTTAGGGTATTGTCTTAGCATTAGGGGTAGGTTTAAGGTTAGAGTAATGGATATGGTTAAGTTTAGGTTTCAAGTTAGGTTTGGGTAAGAGATAGTATTAGAGTTATGGATAGGGTTAGGGTTATTCTAGGGTTAGCATTAGGGTTAGGGTTAGAGATAAGGTAATGGATAGGTTTAGAGCTAGGGTTAGGGCTAGGGTTATGGTTAGGATTAAGTCTATGGTTAGGGTTATTGTTAGGGTTAAAGCTAGAGTTAGAAATCGGATTAGGGCTAGGTTTTAGATTAGGTTAGGGCTAAGGTAGGGCTATGGCTAATGTAAAAACTAGCACTACAATTAGGGTTAGATTTAGGGATAGGATTAGGGCTAGGTCTAGTGTTAGGATTAGGTTTATTTTAGGGTGATGATTTGAGATAGGGTAAGTGATAGGGTCAGAGTCAGGGTCAGTGTCAGTTTTAGGGTTAGGGATAACATTCGAAATAGAGCTAGGGTTAAGGGTAGATGTAGGGTT
Source organism: Marmota monax (assembly GCF_021218885.2). NCBI lineage: Eukaryota > Metazoa > Chordata > Mammalia > Rodentia > Sciuridae > Marmota > Marmota monax. The sequence continues at coordinate 116,667 of NW_026693546.1, forward strand.
AGGTTTTGCAATAGGGTTAGAACAAGAATTAGGACTAGGGCTAATGTCAGGTATGTGGTTACAGTTAGGTTCCAATTAGCATTAGGGCTATGGCTCGGGTTTGTTTTAGGTGTAGGGCTTGGGTTAGGGCTAGTTTTTGGATTAGCAATAGTGTTAGGGCTAGTGGTAGGGTGAGGTTTAGGCTTAGAGTAAAGGTTAGATTTAGAATTATGGTTAGATCTACGGTTAGGGCTAGGGTTAGGGCTAAGGTTAGTACTACTATTAGAGTTACAGTAAAATATAAGGTTAGTACTAGAAATAGGTCTAGCTCGAGGGTTAGAGTTAGTCTTAGGGCTAGAGTTGGAATAGGCTTATATTTAGCGATAAATTAGGGCTAAGATTAGAGCAAGGGTTTCTGTTATGGTTAGGCCTAGTGTTAGGGCTAGGGTTAGGGTTAGTGATAATGTTAGGGTTACGGTTTAGGGGAAGGGATGAGGTTATACCTAGGTTCAGAACTAGGGCAAGGGTTGAAATTAGGGATTGGGCTAGGATTAGGGTTCAGATTATTATTAAGGCTGAGTTTATGGCTAGGATGAAGGCTAGGGTTTGTATTAGGTTTAGAGCAAGAATTAGGTAGAGTGCTAATGTCAGGTCTATGGTTTGGTTAGGGATAGTGTCATGGTTAGTTTTATATCTAGGTCTAGTGTAAGGGTTAGGTTTAGGGTAAGGGTCAGGTTTAGAGCTAGGTGTATTATTAGACACTGGTCTTGTTCACAGTTTGGTTTGGGTCATGGTTTAGGTTTAGGGCTCAAATTAGCATTAGGGTTAGGGTTAGAGTAATTGATAGGTTAGGTTTAATGTTCAGGTTAGGTTTAGGTAATGGATAGGGTTAGTGTTTGTGATAGGTTTAGGGTTAAGCCTAGGGTTAGCATTTGGGTTAGGCTTATGTTTAGGGTAATGGATAGGTTTAGGGCTTGGGTTATGGTTAGGATTAGGTCTGGGATTAATGTTAGAGTTAGGATTAGGCCTAGGGTTAGTGTTAGGGTTAGGTTTAGGGTAAGTGTTAGGGTTTGACCTATGGTTAGGACCAGGGCGAGGGTTAGGGTTAGTGTCAGATCTAGGTTTAGGATTAGGGTTAAGTTTAGTGCTAGGATTAACATTAGGGTTAGGTTTATGTTTAGGGTAATGGATAGATTTAGAGCTAGGGTTTGTCTTCGGTTATGAAAGAGCTAGGTTTAGGTTTATGGCTAGGTCTAGTGTTAGGGTTATGGCTAGATTTTGGGTTATTACAGCCAGGTTTATGTTAGGGTAGGGATCATTGTTCGGGTTAGGGTTAGGTTTAAGGTTAGGGCCAGAATTAGTGCTAGGTTTAGGTCTAGGTGTAGGGTTAGTGTTTGAGATAGGTTAAGCATTAGTGTTATGCCTAGGGATAGGTTTTTGTTTAGAGCTAGTGCAAGAGTTATGACTAGATTTAGGATTAGGCTTTTTTCTAGGTCCAGTGTTAGGGTTAGGTTTAGGTATAGGGTTACCCGTAGGGCTAATGTTAGGATTAAGTTTAGGGTTAGGGTCAGGTTTAAACCTAGGGTTAGAGTTAGGGTCAGAATAAGGGTCAGGGTTAGGGTTAGAATTTGGATTAGGGTTAGAGCTAGAATGAGGGCTAGGTTTATGATTAGTATTAGAGTTATGGTTTGGGGTAAGCTACGGATTAGGTTTAGGACTAGGGTAGCATTAGGGTAAGGGTTTGGCTTAAGGTAAGGGACAGGGTTAGAGCTAGGGTTAGGGATAATATTAGGGTTAGGGATAGGGCTAGGGTTAAGATTAGGGTTAGATTTAAAACTAGGTTTAAGTCTCAGATTAGGGCTAGGTTTTCTATTAGTTTAGGGCCATGGCTAATTTAAGATCTAGAGTTCCAATTAGGGCTATTTTTAGGGTTAGGTTTAGGGTTAGGGTGATGTTTAGAGCTAGGGTTAGTGTTAGGGTCCGAAACAGGGTCAGCGTAATTTCTAAAGGTAGTATTATGACTCGAATTAGTGCAAGGGTTAGGGCTAGGTAGAGGATTAGGGTTTGATTTAGGGTAAGATTTAGGGTTAAGCCTATGACTCAGTTTTATTTGAGTGCTTGGGCTAGGGTTAGGGCTAGTTTTCCAATTAGCATTAGGCATAGGGCTAGTGTTAGGGTGAGGTTTATGCTTAGATTTAGGGTTAGATTTAGAGTTAGGATTAGATCTAGGTTTAGGGTTAGGGAAAAAGTTAGGGCTCTGGTTAGGGCTAGGTTTAGGGCTAGGGTTTGGGTTACTTTAAGGGATAGGTTTAAATCTAGGGATAGGACTACAGTGAGAATTAGAGTTAGTCTTAGGGCTAGGGTTAGAGTTAGGTCGAAATTAGTACTAGGATTAGCACTAGGATTAGTGTTAGGGCTAGGGCTAAGGTTAGGATTAGGATTAGGCCAAGTTAAGTGCTAGGATTAGGGCTAGGTTATGTGTTAGGTTTAGGGCTAGGATTAGGGCTAGGGCTAATGTCAGGTCTAGGTTTATGGTTAGGGTTAGTTTTAGGGTGAGGTTTATGGCTAGTTCTAGTGTAAGTGTTATCTTGAGGGTTAGGGTCAGTTTTTGAGATAGGGTTATTATTAGGTTCATGGTAACGGTTATGGTTTGGGTTAGGTTAAGGTTAAGGTTTAGGGCTCTAATTAGCATTAGGGTTAGGGCTAAGGTAGGTTAATGGACATGGTTAGGTTTAGGGTTCAGGTTAGGTTTAGGGTAATGGATAAATTTAGGGTTAGAGATAGGGTTAGGATTATCCTACAGTTAGTATTAGGGTTATGGTTATGGTTAGGGTAATGGATAGTCATAGATCTAGGGTTAGGTCTAGGATTATGGTTAGGATTAAGGCTATGGTTAGGTTTAATGTTAGGGCAATTTTTAGGATTAGGGTTAGTTTTAGGGTAATGTTTAGAGCTAGGGCCAGGGTTAGGGTTAGTTTTAAAACGAGGTGTTTGGATCAGATAGGGCTATGTTTTGGGTTAGGTTAGGGCTAGAGTTAGGGCTACAGCTAATGCAGTTTTGTGTAGTTTTAGGGTTAGGTTTATTTTTAGGGTGTGTTAGAGGATCAGAGTCAGGGTCAAGGATAGTTTTAGGGTTAGAATAGGACTGGAATTAGGGCTAGGGTTAGGGCTAAGTGTTGGGTTAAGTTTTGGTTTAGGTTACAGTTTAGGGTTAGAGCTATGGCTCTGTTTTATTTGGGGGCTAGGAATAGAAGGGCTAGTTTTAGTATTAGCATTAGTGTTAGGGCTATTGTTAGTATGAGTTTTAGGGTTAGGTTTAGGGTTAGATTAAGAGTTATGATTAGATACATAGTTAGGGCTAGGGCTCTGGTTAGGGCTAAGGTTAGGGCAAGTGTTAGGGTTATGTTAAGGGATAGGGTTAGATCTAGGAATAGTGCTAGGTTGAGAGTTGTTTTAGTTTAGTGCTATGGCTAGGGTTAGAGTTAGGGCTAAATTAGGGCTAGGATCAGGTCTAGGGTTAGTTGTAGGGTTAGGTTTAGGGGGAGGGATGGGCTTATAGCTTGGCTCAGAACTAGGACAAGGGTTAAAATTAGGGATAAGGCTAGAGTTAGGGTACAGGTTAGGATCAAGGCTAGGTTTAGGGCTAGGATGAGGGCTAGCGTTTGTGTTAGGGTTATGGTAAGTATTAGGGCTAGGGCTAATATCATGTCTAGGGTTACAGTTAGGGATAGTTTTAGGGTAAGGTTTATGGCTAGGTCTACTGTCAGAGTTAGGTTTAGGGTAAGGTTCAGGTTTAGAGCTAAGGGTATTAAAATGGTCAGGGTCAGATTCTGAGTTAGGGTAGATTAAGGTTTAGGGTTAGGATTCAAATTAGTGTTATGGTTAGAGTTAGGGTTAGGGTAATGGATAGGGTTAGGTTTCTGATTCAGGTTAGGTTTAGAGTAATGGATAGGGTTAGGGTTAGGCCTATTATTAGAGTTATGGTTATCGTTAGGGTAATTGATAAGGTTAGAGCTAATGTTAAGGATATGCTTAGGCCTAGGATTAGCTCCAGGTTTTGTGTTAGGTTTAGGCCTAGGGTTAGGGTTGTGTGTAATGTAAGAGCTAGGGTTATGATTAGGGCTAGTTTGAGGGTTAGGATTTTGGCTAGGTCTAGTGTTAGGTTTAGATTTTTGGCTAGGATCAGGTTTAGAAGTAGGTTTACTCTTAAAGGCAGGGTCAGTGTTTGGGTTTGAGTTAGAGTTAGGGTTACAGTCAGAATTAGAACTAGGTTTAGGTCTAGGGGTAGAGTTAGTGTTTGTGTTAGGTTAACGTTATTTAAAGGGCTAGGGATACGTTTTTGTTTAGGTCTAGGGCTAGAGTTAAGGTTAGATTTAGGATTTGGTTTAGGTCTAGGGCTAGTTTAATGGTTTGGTCTAGGGTTAGGGCAAGGTTTTGACCTAGGGTTAGTGTTAGGGTGAAAATAATGGTCAGAGTTAACATTAGGGTTTGGAATAGGGTTAGAGCTAGAGTGAGGGTAGGGTTATGACTATTAATAGGATTAGGGCTTTGGTTAACTTAAGGATTAGGGATAGGTCTAGGATTACCATTAGTGTTAGGGTTTCGCTTTGGGTAAGGGATAGGCTTAGAGCTAGGGTTAGGGCTAGAGTTAGGGCTAGGGTTAGGGTTAAATCTAGGTTTAGGGCTCAGACTAGGGCTAATTTTTGTGTTAGGGTTAGGGCTAATGTTATGGCAATGGATAATGTAAGAACTAGGTTACAATTAGGGTTAGGGTTAAGGATAGGTCTAGTGTTAGGGTTAGGTTTAATTTTAGGGTGATATTTATAGCTAAGTTGGTATTAGGATATAATTCAGAGACAGTGTTAGTTTTAGGGTTAGGGTTAGGACTAAAATAAGGGCTAGGATTACTGATAGGGTTCAGTTTAAGGTGAGTGCAGTCTTTAGAGCTAGGGTAACTGTTAGGATATAAGTCAGCGTCAGGGTTAGTTTTAAGGTTAGGGTTATGACTTGAATTAAGGCTAGGGTTACTCTTATGGTTTAGTTTAAGTTTAGGGTGGTGTTTAGACCTAGGGTGAGTGTTAGGATATGATTCGGGTTCAGGGTTAGTTTAAGGTTATGGTTAGGACTCAAATTAGTGCTGGGGTTTGGTCTAGGTGTAGTGTTAGGGTTTGGTTTAAGTTAAGGTTCAAGATTAGGACTATTGCTTAGGTTATTTTTTAGAGAGAGAGAGAGAGAGAGAGAGAGAGAGAGAGAGAGAGAGAATTTTTAATTTTTTTTTGTTTTTGGTGGACACAACACCTTTTTTTTAAATTATATTTTTATTGTTGCTGAGGATCGAACCCAGTACCCTGTGCATGCCAAGTGAATGTGCTACCGCTTGAGCTACATCCTCAGCCCCAATTGCTCAGTTTTGTTTTAGTCCTAGGTTATATGATTAGCATTAGGATTAGGGCTAGCATTTGTGTTAGGCTTAGGCTTAGGCTTAGGTTAAGACTTGGAGTTATGGTTATATCTAGGGTTAGGGCTAGGTCTAAGGATAGGGCAAGGGTTAGGGCTAGGTATAGGTTTATGGTAAATGACAGGGATAGAACTAGGGATAAGGCTAGGGTGAGAGTTAGAGTTAGTCTTAGGGCCAGGGTTATGTTTATTTTTAGGGATAGGGCTAAATCAGGCAAGGATTAGAACTAGGGTTAGTGTTCAGGTTAGGCCTAACATTAGGGATAGGTTTAGGGTTATGTTTAGGGTAAGAGATGTGATGTAGCTAGGTTTAGAGGTAGAGTGATGGTTAGAATTAAGGTTAGGGATAGGGTTATGATTATGGCTAAGTTTAGGTCTAGGAAGAGGGCTAGGTTTTGTTGTAGGGTTAGGTCTAGAATTAGGGCTAGGGATAATATCAGGTCTAGTGTTACAGTTAGGAGTATATTTAGGATTAGGTCTATGTCTTAGTCTAGTGTAAGTGTTAAGTTTAGGGTAAGGGTCAGTTTTAGAGCTAGGGGTATTTTTAGGTTCAGGGTAAGGGTTGTGGTTTGTATTAGTTTAAGATTTAGAGATAAGGCTCAAATGAGCATTAGGGTTAGAGTTAGGATTAGGATAATGAATAGGGTTAGGTTTAGGGTTCACGGTAGGTTTAGGGTAATGGAGAGATTTAGGGTTTGCAATAGGGTTAGGATTAGGCCTAGGGTTAGCATTAGGAATAGGGTTATCATAAGGGCAATATATAGGGTTAGGGTTAGGGTTAGGTTTACGGCTAGGGTTAGGGTTATTTTTAGGGATAAGGCCAGGTATGTTTAGGCCAAAGGTTAGGCTTTGAGGTATGGTTAGGTCTAAGATGAGGATTAGGCTTAGGGTTAGGGCTAGGTTTAGGGTTAGGGTTATGCTTACAGTAGGTTTAGGCCTTGGATTAGTTCTAGGGTTAGTGCTATGGGTAGTGTAAGATCTAGGGTTCTAATTAGGGCTAGTTTTAGGGTTAGGGTTATGGATAGTTCTAGTGTTAGGTTTAGATTTTGGTTTAGAGTCATTTTTAGAGCTAGGTTTAGTGTTAGTGTCAGAGTCAGTGTTCAGATTAGAGTTAGGGTGAAAGCCAGAAGCAGGAGTAGGGTTAGGTCTGGGGGTTGTGTTATTATTTGGTTTAGGTTAAGGGTTATTTTTAGGGCTAGGACTAAGTTTTTGTTTAGGTCTAGAGCTAGAGTTATTGCTAGATTTAGGATTAGGTTTAGGTCTAGGGGTAGTGCTAGAGTTAGGTTTAGGTAAAAGTTCACTGGTAGGGCTAGTTTCAGGGTTCAGTTTAGGGTTAGGGTCAGGTTTAGTCCTATAATTAGTGTTATGGTCAGAATAAGGGTGAAGTTTAGATTTCAGATTTGGGTTAGGTTTAGGGTTATAATGAGGGCTAGGGTTTGGACTAGTAATAGGATTAGTGTTTGATTTAGGCTAAGGATTATGATTAGGACTAGGGTTAGCATTATGGATAGGGTTTGGCTTAGAATAAGGGATAGGGTTAGATCTAGGCTTAGACCATGTGTTAGGGTTAGGTTTAGGGCTAGGGTTAGGGTTAGGGTTAAATCTAGTTTTAGGTCTCATATTAGGGCTATTTTTGTTTTGGGGTTAGGGCTAGAGTTAGGACTATGGCTACTGTAAAAACTAGGGTTATTATTAGGATTAGTTTTAGTGTTAGGGTTTGGGCTAGAAATGGCATTCACATTTGCTTTATGCTTAGGGTGATATATAGAGCTACGGTTAGTGTTTGGATATGAGTCAGGGTAAGGGTTAGTTTTAGTCTTAGGACTCGAATTTGAGTGAGGGTTATGGCTAGTTGTATGGTTAGGTTTTGGTTTAGGTTAGGTTTAGTTTTAGGGTAATGGCTCAGTTTTGTTTTAGGGCTAGGGCTAGGGTTAGGGTTATTTTTCTGATTAGTGATAGTGTTCAGCTAGTGGTAGAGTGAGGTGTAGGCTTAAGGTTGGGGTTATATTTAGAGTATATAAGCATAATGTAGAGTTTTGGTTAGATCTAGGGTTAGGGCTAAGGTTAGGGCTAGTGTTAGGGTTACGATAATGGTCCAGTTTAGAAATAGAAATAGGGCTGGTTTGAGAGTTAGAGTTATTCTTAGGGCTAGAGTTAGGGATTTGCTTAGGGTTAGGACTAAATTAGTGCTAGATTAGTGCTAGGTTTAGTGTTAGGGTTAGGTCTGTGGTTAGGGCTAGAATTAGGGTTAGTGTTAGTGTTAGGGTTATGGTTAATTTTAGAGGAAGGGATGAGGTTATGGTTAGGTTCAGGGCTAGGGTGAGTTTTAAAATTAGTTATAGGAATAGGGTGAGTGTTTGGGTTAGGATTAATGCTAGGTTTAGGGCTAGGATGAGGGCTAGGGTTTGTATTAGGTTTAGAGCTAGGATTAGAGCTAGGGCTAATGTCAAGTCTAGGGTTATGGTTAGGAATAGTGTTAACTTTAGGTTTATGGCTAGGTCTAGTGGAAAGTGAGGTTTAGGGTAAAGGTCAGGTGCAGAGCTGCGTGTATTATTATGTTCAGAGTCCGGTTTAGGGTTTGGTTTAGGATAAGGTTTAGGGTTAGGGCTCAAATTAGCATTAGGGTTAGGGTTAAAGTCATGGATAGTGTTAGGTTAAGGTTCAGATTAGGTTTAGAGTAATAGATAGGTTTAGTGTTAGTGATAGAATTAGGGTTGGGCCTAGGATAAGCTTTTGGGTTGGGTTTATGTTTAGGGTAAAAAATAGGCTTATTGCTAGTGGTAGGGCTTGAGTTAACATTAGGATTTTGGCTAGGTTTAGAGATAGGCCTAGGGTTAATGTTAGTGTTAGGTTTAGCAGAAGTGTTAGGGTTTTAGCTAGGGTTATGGCTAGGGTGAGTGTAAGATTTGAGTCAGGGCTATGGTTAGGTTTAGGGTTAGGGTTATGGCTTGGGTTAGCATTAGGGTTAGGGTTATGTTTAAAGTAATGGATAGAGCTTATGCTAGGATTTGTGCTATGGGTACAGTTAGGATTAGGGCTAGGTTTAGGGTTAGGTTGAGCGTTAGGGCTATTGTTATGTTTAGCGTAAGGATTAGAGTTTGAGTAAGGTTAGGGCCAGGGCCAGTGTTAGGGTTAAGGTTAGTGCTAGGGATAGGGTTATGGTTATGCTTAGGTCTAGATTTAGGGCTAGGATTAGGGCTATGTTGTCTGTGAGGTTTAGTGCTAGTGTTAGGTGTATGGGTAATACAAGAGCTAGGGTTATGGTCATGGGTAGATTTAGGGTTTGTCTAGTGTTAGGGTTAGTTTTTCAGTTAGGATAAGTTTTAGAGCTAGGGTTTGTGTTAGAGTAAGTGTCTAGGATTAAGTCTAAGGTTACGGTTAGCGATAGATTTAGGGTTATGTTTATGGGTAAGTCTAGTGTAAGGGTGAGATTTAGGGTAAGGGTCAAGTTTAGAGCTAGATGTATTATTAAGGTTAGGGTAGGGCTTACGGTTCAGTTTAGGTTAAGGTTTAGGTTTAGGGCTTTAATTAGCTTTAGGGTTAGAATTAGGGTTAGGGTAATGAATAGGCTTAGGTAAGGGATAGGTTAGTTTTAGGGTAATGGATAGGTTTAGAGATTGTGATAGTGTTAGTGTTAAGCCTAGGGTTAGAATTAGTGTTAGGATTATGTTTAGATTAATGGATAGGATTAGACCTAGGGTTAGGTCTGGAGTTATGGTTAGGATTAGGGCTAGGGTTAGGGTAGTGTATAGAATTAGAGCTATGGTTAGTGCTATGGTTAAGGGTAGGATTAGGGCTAGGGTTAGGTTAGGGTTTGGGATAGGGCTAGGGTTATGTTTAGGGTAAAGGTTAGGCTTGGAGATAGGGTTAGGTCTAAGGGGAAGGTTAGAGTTAGGAATAGGGCTACAGTTAGTTTAGGGTTACACTTAGGGCTAGGTTTTGTGTTATTTTAGGCCTAGGGTTAGGGCCATGGGTAGTTAAGAGCTAGGGTTATAATGAGGACTAGTTTTAGGGTTAGGTTTATGGCTAGGTGTAGTGTTAGGATTAAGTTTTGAGTTAGGGTGAGCTTTGGAGCTAGGTTTATGTTAGGGTCAGGGTCAGTGTTCATGTTAGAGTGAGTGTTGTGGTTAGTGCCAGAATTGGGACTAGGGTTATGTCTAGAAGTAGGGTTAGTGTTTAGGTTATGTTAAGGGTGATTGTTAGGGCTAGGTCAAGGTGTCGTTTAGGCCTAGGGCTAGAGTTATGGCTGGCTTTAGGATAAGGTTTAAGTCTAGGACTTGTTTTAGGTTTAAGTTTACGTATAGAATTACCAGTAAGGCTAATGTTAGGGTTCAGGTTCGGGTTAGGGTCAGGTTTAGACATAAGGTTAGTGTTAGGGTCAGTATAAGTTTCAGGGTTAAGATTAGGTTTTGGGTTATAGTTAGAGCTAGAATGAGGGCTAGGGTTAGGACTAGTAATAGGGTTTGTATTTGGGTTAGGCTATGGATTAGGATTAGGACTAGGGTTAGCAATAGGTTTATGGTTTGGCTTAAGGTAACAAATAGGATAAGAGCTAGGGTTAGGGAAGGGTTAGGGACTGGCTTATTGCTAGGGTTAGTGTTAGGCTTAAAGCCAGGATTAGTGCTCAAATTAGGGACATGTTTTGGGTTAGTTTAGGGCTAGTGTTAGGGCTACAGCTAATGTACAAACTAGGGTTATTATTAGGACCAGTTTGGGGGTTAGTGTTATGGCTAGGTCAAGTGTTGGGGTGAGGGTTATTGTTAGCATTATGTTTAGAGCTAGAGTTAGTGTTAGGGTCAGAGTCAGTGTTCAGGTTAGAGTTAGGTTTAGGGTTAAAGCAAGAATTATCACTAGGGTTAGGTCTAGGGGTAGGGTTAGTGTTTGGATTAGGTTAAGGTTTATTATTAGGGCTATGGGTAGGTTTTTGTTTATGTCTTGTGCTAGAGATATGTCTATATTTAGAATTAGGTTTGGGTCTATTGCTAGTGTTAGGGTTAGGTTTAGGAATAGGTTTATTTCTAGTGCTAGTGTTAGGGTTCAGTATAGGGTTAGGGTAAGGTTTACACCTACAGTTACCATTAGAGTCAGAATAAGTGTCAGGTTTGAGTTATGGTTAGAGCTAGAATGAGGGCTAGGGTTAGGACTATTAATAAGATTAGGGTTAGGACTAGGGTTAGCATTAGGGTTAGGGTTGGCTTAGGGTAAGGGATAGGGTTAGACTAGGGTTAGGGCTATATTTATGTTAGGGTTAGGGCTACTGTTAGGATTAGGTTTAGTGTTAAACCTAGGGTTAGGTTTCCGATTAGGGCTAAATATTTGTTAGCGTTAGGGCTAGGTTTAAAGTTACAGCCAATGTTTGCAGTAGAGTTACGATTTGGGCTAGTTATAAGATTGGGGTTAGGACTAGGTCTAGTGTTAGGGTTAGGTTTAACATTAGGGTGACTTTTAGAGCTAGGGTTAGTATTAGGGTCAAAATTAAGGTCGGGGTAGTGTTAGGGTTAGGGTTTGGACTCGAATTAGGGCTAGGGTTAGGGCTAGGTGTACAGTTAGGTTTTGGTTTAGATTAAGCTTCAAAGTTAGGGCTATCTCGGGTTTGTTTTAGGGCTAGGGCTATAGTTAGGCCTAGTTTTAAGATTAGCATTAGTTTTAGGACTAGTGTAGTAATCCTAATTCTAAATATAACTCTAAACCTAAGACTAGCACTAGAAATAAACCAATTCCTAAACCTAATCCTAACACTAGTCTTATGTTTAGAGTTAGATTTAGAGTTAGGATTAGATCTAGGGTAAGGTCTAGGGCTAAGGATATGGCTAGCATAAGTTCTAGGTTTATAGATAGGATTAGGGTTATGATAAAAATAGTATTAGAACTATGGATAGGACTAGGGCAAGAGTGAGAGTTAGTCTTAGGGTTAGGCTTAGTGTTTGGTTAGGTATAGGGCTTAATTAGGGCTAGGAATAGGGCTATGGTATTGTTTATTCTTAGGCCTATGGTTACTTTTGGACTTAGAGTTAGGTTTAGTGTAAATAATGGGGTTAGAGCTAGGTTTAGGGCTAGGAAGAATGTTAGAATTAGGGTTAGGGCTAGGGTTTCGTTAGAGTTATGATTAAGGCTAGGTTAAGGGCTAGGATGAGGGTTAGGGTTTGTGTTTTGGTTAGGGCTAGGATTAGTGTTAGGGCAAATGTCAGTTCTAGGGTTATGGTTAGGGATAGTTTTAGGGTTAGGTTTATGGTTATGTTTAGTGTAAGGATTAGATTTAGGGTAAAAGTCAAATTTAGAGCTAGGGTATTATTAGGGTCTGGTCCATATTTAGGGTTTTGTTCAGATTAGGGTTTATGGTTAGGGCTCAAATTAGCATTAGGGTTTGGCTTAGGGTAATGATAGGATTAGGTATAGGGTTCAAGTTTGGTTTAGCATAATGGATATGGTTATGGTTAGGCATAGGTTTAGATTTAGGCCTAGGGTTAGCATTAGAATTAGTGCTATGTTTAGGGTAATTGATAGGGTTAGAGCTAAGTTTAGGGATAAGTTTATGGATAGGGTTAGGGCTAGGGTTAGTGTTAGGGTTAGGGTTAGGGCTATGGTTTGTGTTAAGTTTAGGGCTAGGATTACAGCTAGGGCAAATGTCAGGTCTATGATTACGTTAGGAATAGTTTTAGGATTAGGTTTATGGCTAGGTCTAGTATAAGGGTTAGGTTTAGGGGTAGGGTCAGAGTAAGAGCTAGGTGTATTATTACCAGAAGGGTCAGAGTTAGGGTTTGGCTTAGGTTAAGTTTAGGACTAGGGCTCAAATTAGCATTAGGTTTAGGTTTAGGGTAATGATAGGGTTAGGTTTAAGATTCAGGTTAGGTTTAGGTTAATGAATAATGTTAGGGTTAGCGATAAGGTTAGGGTTAGGCCTAGGGTTACCATTAGGGTTATGGTTATGGTTAAGGTAATGGATAGGGTTAGAGCTAGTGATAAGGCTAGGGTTATCATTAGTATTCTGGCTAGGGTAAGAGGAAGGTTTAGGGTTAGGTTTGGGGTTAGGGTTAGGATTAAAACTAGGGTTAATTCTCAAATAAGGGCTAGGTTTTGGGTTAGGTTAGGGCTAGGGTTAGGGCTATGGCTAATGTATGAACTAGTATTACAATTAATGCCAGTTTTAGGGTTAGGGCTAGGGTGATATTTAGAGCAAGGGTTATATTTAGGGTCAGTGTCAGTGTAAGGGTTAGATTTAGTGTTATGTTTAGGACTCGAATTAGGGCTAAAGTTAGTGCTCAGTGTATGGTTAGGTTCTGGTTTAGGTTAAGGTTTATGGTTAGGGCTATGGCTCAGTTTTGTTTTAGTGCTAGGGCTAGGGTTAAGGCTAGATTTTGGATTAGCATCAGTGTTAGGGCTAGTGTTAGAGTGAAGTTCAGGCTTAGGGTTAGCTTTAGATTTAGAGTTAGAGTTGATATAGAGTTAGGGCTCGTGCTAGGGTTAGGGCTAGTGTTAGAGTTATGGTAAGGAATATAGTAGGAACTAGGGATAGGTCTAGGGTGAGAATTAGAGTTATTCTTAGGAGTAGGCTTAGGGTGAGAGTTAGGGTTAGGGCTAAATTAGGGCTAGGATTAGGACTAGGGTTAGTGTTAGGTTTAAGCCTAGGGCTTGGGCTAGGATTAGGGTTATCCTTGAGGTTAGGGTTAAGTTTAGAGGAATGGGTGGGGTTATAGCTAGGTTTAGGGCCAGGGTGAGGGTTAGAATTAGTATTAGGCCTAGGGTTATGGTTCAGTTAAAAATTAAGGATAGGATTAGGGCTAGGATGAGGGGTTGGATTGCTGATAGGGTTAGGGCTATGACTCAGGCTAGGGATAATATCAGTTCTAGGGTTATGGTTAAGGATAGTTTTAGGGTTAGGTTATGGCTAGGTCTAGTGTAAGGGTTAGGTTAATGTTAAAGGTCAGCTTTAGAGCTAGAATTATTATTTGTATCATGGTCAGGGTCAGTGTTAGCATTTGGTTTACATTAAGGTTAAGGGGTTAGGGCTCGAATTTGTGTTAGGGTTAGGTTTAGAGTTAAGGTAATGGAAGGGTTTACTTTAGGTTTTAGTTAAGGTTTAAGGTAACGGATGGGTTAGGTTTCAGCGATCGGGTTAGGGTTAGCATTAGGGTTAGGTTTATGCTTAGTGTAATGGATAGTTTTAGAGCTAGGGTTAGGGCTAGGTTATGGTTTGGATTAAGTCTAGGATTAGGATTAGGTTTAGGGATAGGGCAAGGGTTTGGTTTACAGTAAGTGTTATGGTTAGGGTAAGTGTTAGTTTAGGGTTAAGGTTATGGTTAGGTTAGCTTAAGGGTTAGTGTTTGAGCTAGGGTTAGGGCTACTTTGAGGGTTAGGCTTAGGTTTACTCCTAAGTTCATATTGTGGTTGGAGTTAGGTTTAGTGTTAGGGATAGGGTTTTTAATTAGGGTTAGTGTTAGGGTTAGGGTAAAGGATATTGTTAGAGATAAAGTTTGGTCTAGGCTTTAGGTTAGGATTAAGGCTAGGTTTAGGATTAGGATTTCAGAAGGTCTAGGGTTATGTTTAGTGTAAGGGTTAGGCTTTGAGCTAGGGTTAGGTCTAAGGAGAGGGTTAGGGTTAGAGTTAGGGTTAGGGTTAGGGCTAGGCTTACGTTTATGCTTACAGCTAAGTTTAGGCCTAGGATTAGCTCTAGGTTTTGTGTTAGGTTTAGGGCTAGGGATAGGACTATGGGTAATGTAAAAGGAAGGGTTGTGTTTAGGGATAGTTTTAGGTTTAGGGTTATGGCTAGTTCTAGTGTTATGTCCAGGTTTGGGTTAGTGTCAGGTTTAAAGCTAGTTAAAGTGTTAGGATCAGGGTCAGTGTTCAGGATAGAGTTAGGTTTAGGGTTAGAGCCAGAATTAGGACTAGGGTTAGGTCTAGGATAGAATAAGTGTTTGGTTTAGGTTAAGGGTTATTGTTAGGGCTATGGCTAGGATTTTGTTTAGGTCTAGGGCTAGAGTTATAGCTATATTTAGGATTAGCATTGGGTCTAGGACTAGTGTTAGGCTTAGGTATATGTATAGGGTTACCAGTAGGTCTAGTGTTAGGTTTTGGTTTAGGTTTAGGGTCAGGTTTAGACCTAGGGTTACTTTTAGGGTCAGATGAGAGTCAGGGTTAGGGCTAGAACTAGAATGAGGGCTAGGGTTAGGACTAGTAATACTGTTAGTATTTAATTTCGGCTAAGGATTAAGATTAGGACTAAGTTAGCATTTGTATTAGGTGTTGGCTTAGGGTAAGGGATAGGGTTAGAGCTAGGGTTAGGGCTCGGGTTAGGGTTAGGGTTAGGGCTAGTGTTAGAGTTAAGATTAGGTTTTAAGCTAGGGTTAGGACTAGAATTAGGGTTAAGATTAGGGTTTAAGATCGGGTTAGGACTAGGGGTAATATTTGTGTTAGGGTTAGGGCTAGGGTTATGACAACAACTAATGTACAAACTAGGGTTACAATTAAGGCTAGTTTTAGAGTTACAGTTAAGACTAGGTCTAGTGTTAGGGTTAATTTAAGTTAGGGTGATGATTAGAGCTAGGATTAGTGTTAGGGTCAGCGTCAGGCTCAGAGTAATTTTTAGAGTTAGAGTTAGGGCTAGGTGTAAGGTTTGGTTTGGGTTTGGTTTAGGTTAAGGGTTTGGGTTAGGGATATGGCTTGGTTTTGTTTTATGGCTAGGGTCAGGGCTAGGGCAAGTTGTAGGATTAGCATTATGGTTAGGGGAAGTGTTAGGGTTTGGTTTGGCTTATTATTACAGTTAAATTTAGAGTTAGGTTGAAATTTAGATTTAGGTTGAGATCTAGATTTAGGATAGGGCTAAGGATAGAACTAGGGTTAGGGCTAGGGCAAGAGTTATAGATAGTCTTAGGGCTAGGGTTAAGGTTAGGATAGAATTTAATTAGGGCTAGGATAAGCTCTAGGCTTAGTGTTAGTATTAGTCCTAGGGTTAGGTTGGGAGTTAAGGTTAGGTTTAGGGTTATGGTTAGGTTTGTGGTAAGGGATGGGGTTATAGGTAGGTTTAGGACTAGGGTAAGTATTAGAATTAGGATTAGGGCTCAGGTTATGTTTCAGGTTAGGATTAAAGCTAGGTTTAGGGATAGGTTTACATTTAAGGCTAATTTCTGGTCTAGGTTTACAGTTAAAGATAGTTTAAGGTTAGGTTTATGTTTATGCCTTTTGTAAGCATTAGGTTTAGGGTTAGGGTCAGGTTTAGAGCTAAGGGTTTTATTAGAGTCATGGTCATGATTAGTGTTTTGCATAGGTTAAGGTTTAAAGTTAGGACTCCAGTTAGCATTAAGGTTAGGTTAAGCGTAATGATAGGGTTAGGTTTAGGTTTCAGGTTAGATTTAGGGAAATGGATAGGGTGAAGGATAGGGATAGGGTTAGGTTTAGGCCTAGGGTTAGCGTTAGGTTTAGGGTTATGGTTAGGGTAAAAGATAGGGTTAGAACCATGGTTACAGCTAGGGTTATGGTTACAATTAGTGCTAGGGTTAGAGTTAGGTTTAGGGTTAAATCTAGGTTTAGTGCTCAGAATAGGGCTAGGATTTGGGTTAAGTTAGGTCTAGAGTTAGGTTTATGGCTAATGTAAGCACTAGGGTTATGATTAGGGCTAACTTTAGTGATAGGATTTAGGAGTAGGTCTAGTGTTAGTTTTTGGTTTGGGTTAGGGTGATGTTTAGACCTAGGGTTAGTGTTAACGTCAGAGTCAGGGTGAGGGTGAGTTTTAGGGTTTGGCTTAAGACTATAATTATTGATAGGATTAGGGCTAGGTGTAGGATTAGGGCTTGGTTCATATTAAGGATTAGGGTTAGGTCTATGGCTTGGTTTAGTTTTAGAGCTAGGGCTAGGGTTAGGGCTAGTTTTAGGATTAGCCTTAGGGTTAGGGCTAGGGTTAGGTTTAGGCTTAGGCTTATATTTAGGGTTAGATTTAGAGTTAGGGTTAGATCTAGGGTTATGGCCAGGGATATGAATAGGGCTAGGTTTAGACCTAACCTTCAGGCTAGGATTAGGCTTCCAGTAAAGTATAGGTTTAGAACTAGAGTTAGGGCTAGGGTGAGAGTTAGAGTTAGTCTTTGGGCTAGGGTTAGGTTTAGGGTTAGGGATAAGGCTAAATTAGGGCTAAGATTAGGGCTATGGTTAGTGTTAGGGTTAGGCCTAGGGTTAGGTTTGGGGTTATAATTAAGGCTATGTTTAGGGATAGGATAAGGACTAGGGTTTGTGCTGAGGTTAGGGCTAGGATTATGGCTAGGTCTAAATTCAGGTCTAGGGTTATGGTTAGGGATAGTTTTAGGGTTAGATTTATGGCTAAGTCTAGTGTAAGCTTTAGGTATAGGGTAATAGGTTTAGAGCTAAGGGAATTACTAATGTCAGGGTCAGTGTTGGACTTTGGTTTAGGGTTAGGGCTCGAATTAGCATTAAGGTAATGATAAGATTAGGTTTACTTTTCAGGTTAGGTTTAGGGTAATTGACAGTTTGGAGGATAGTGATAGGGTTAGGGTTAGGCCTAGGGTTACATTAGCATAAGGGTAATGTTTAGGGTAATGGATACAGTTAGAGTTAAGGTTATGGCCAGGGTTATGGTTAGGATTAGGTCTTGAGTTAGAGTTAGGGTGATAGTTAGAACTACAGTTAGTTTAGGGTTATGTTTAGCATAAGGGTTAGGTTCTGAGCTATGATTAGTGCTAGGCTGAGAGTTACTTTCAGGGTTAGGTCTAGGGATAGGATTACCATAGATTTTGGGTTAGAGTTAGGGTTACTATTAGACCTAGGATTAGTGGTAGGGTCAATATAAGGTTCAGGGTTAGGGTTAGAATTTGCGGTAGGGCTAGAGCTAGAATGAGAGCTAGGGTTAGGGCTATTAATAGAGTTAGGGTTGTGGTTAGCCTAAGGATTAGGGATAGGTCTAGGGTTACCCTTAGGTTTAGGGTCTTGCTTAGGGTAAGGGATGTGTTTAGAGTTAGGTTTAGGGCTATGGTTATGGTTAAATCTATATTTAGAGTTTGGATTATGGGTAGTGTTTGTGTTAGGGTTAGGGATAGGATTAGGACCACGGCTAATGTAAGATCTAGGGTTAAATTTAGGTAAGTTTTAGTGTTATGCTTAGGTTTAGTGTTAGGGTTAGGTTTAAGTTTAGGGTGATATTTATAGCTAGCGTTTGTGTTAGGATAAGAGTCAGGTCAGGGTTCATTTTAGGGTTAAGGATAGGACTCGAATTATTGTTAGGGTTATTCTTAGAATTCGGTTTAAGGTGAGGGCAGTGTTTAGAGCTAGGTTGAGAGTTAGGATATGAGTCAGGGTCAGTGTTACTTTTAAAGTTAGTGTTAGAATTCGAATTAGTGCTAGGTATAGGTCTAGGTTTAGTGTTAGGGTTTGGTTTAAGTTAATGTTTAGGGTTAGGGCTATTGATTAGTTTTGGTTTAGTCCTAGGATTAGGTTTAGGGCTAGTGTAAGTGTTAAGCTTAGGCTTAGGATTTGGGTTATATTTAGAATTAGGGTTAGATCTAGGGTTATGGCTGGGACTAAAGATAGGGCAAGGGTTAGGACTAGGGATAGGGTTATGCTAAATGATAGGGTTAGAACTAGGGATAGGTATAGTGAGAGAGTTAGAGTGAGTCTTAGGGCTAGTGTTAGTGTTAGGGTTAGACATAGGGCTAAATTAGTGATAGGATTAGGGCTAGGTTTGTTGTTTGTCTTAAGTCTAGAATTAGGGTTAGGGTTAGGTTTAAGTTTATGGTAAGAGGTGGCATTATAGCTAGCTATAGAGGTAGGGTGAGGTTACATTTTGGGTTAGGGGTAGGATAGAGTTAGGGTTAGGGTTATGATTAAAGGTAGGTTTAGGGCTAGAATGAGAGCTAGGGCTAATTTTAGGTCCAGAATTATGGTTAAAGTGAGTTTTAGGTTTAGTTTTATGGCTACGTCTCGTATAAGGGTTAGGTGTAGTGTTATATTCAAGTTTAGAGTTAGGAGTATTATTAGGGTCAAGGTCAGAATTAGGGTTTGGAATAGGTTAAGGTTTAAAGTTAGGGATTGAATTAGTGTTAATGTTAGGGTTAGGGTAATGATAGGTTTAGGTTTAGGTTCAGGTTAGGTTCAGGGTAATAGATTGGATTAAGATTAGGATTCAGGCCTAGGGTTAGCATTAGGGTTACAGTTTTGGTTATAGTAATGGAATGAGTTAGAGATCGGTTTAGGGCTAAGTTTATGGTTACAAATAGGGCTAGGGTTAAAGCTAAGATTAGGGCTAGGTTTGGGGTTAAGTTAGGGATAGGGTTAGGGTTAGGGCTAATGTAAGTACTAGGGTAATGTTTAGGGCTAGTTTTAGGGGTTTAGGGCTAGAGTTAGTGTTAGGGTTAGGTTTAGCATTAGGATGATATTTAGAGCTAGTAGTGTTAGAGTCAGTGTTGGGTTCAGGGTTAGTTTAAGGGTTTGGCTTATAACTCATGTTAGGGCTAGGGTTAGGCCTAGGTTTAAGGTTAGGGTTTTGATTAGGTTAAGGTTTAGGGTTGTAGCTATAGCTAGGTTTTGTTTTAGGGCTAGGGCTAGGGTTAGAGCTAGTTGTAGGATTAGTCTTATGGTTTGGGCTAGTGTTTGGGTTTGGCTTAATCTTCAGGTTAGGGCTCAATTTAGAGTTAAGTTTTGTCTAAGGTTAGTGCTAGGTCAAAGGAAAGGACAAGGGTTAGGTTTATGGTAAGGAATAGGGTTAGTACGAATGAAAGGTCTAATGTGAGGGAGAGAGATAGTCTTAGGACTAGTGTTGGGGATAGGGCTAAATTAGGGCTAAGGTTAGGGCTAGGGTTAGTGTCAGTATTAGGCCTAGTGTTTGGGTTAGGATTGTAATTAAGGCTATGTTTAGGGCTAGGATAAGGGCTATGGTTTGCGTTAGGTATAGAGCTAGAATTATGTCTAGGGCTAATGTCAGGTCTAGGGTTAAAGTTAGGGATAGTTTTAGGGAAAGGTTTATGGCTAGGTCTATTGTAAGGGTTAGGTATAGGGTAAGAGTCAGGTTTAGAGCTAGGGGAATTATTAGGACCAGGGCCAGTGTTAGGGCTTGGTTTAGGTTTGAGTTTAGGGTTACGGCTCAAATTAGAGTTAGGGTTAGGGTTAGGGTAAAGATAGGGTTAGGTTTAGGGTTCAGGATAGGTTTAGGTTAATTGATAGTTTGGGGAATAGTGATAGGGTTAAGGTTAGTTATAAGGTTAGCATTAGGATAAGAGTTATGTTTGGGTAATGGTTACAGTTAGAGTTAAGGTTAGGGCTAGGGTTATTGTTAGGATTAGTCTTGGTTTAGGGTTAGAGTGAGGGTTTGGTTTAAGGCTAGGTTTATGACTCACATGAGGTGTGTTATGGCTAGGGCTAGAATTAAGGCTAGGGCTAATATATGGTCTAGCATTACAGTGAAGGGTAGTTGTAGGGTTTTGTTTTGAATAGGTCTACTTTAAGGGTTAGGTTTAGGGTAAAGGTCAGGTTTAGAGCTAGGTGAATTATTACGGTCAGGGTCAGGATTAGGGATTGGTTTTGGTTAAGGTTTAGGGTTAAGGCTCAAATTAGCATTAGGTTTAGAGTAATGTATATGCTTAGGTTTAGGGTTCAGGTTAGGTTTAAGGTTTGGAATAGCTTTAGGGATAGCTATACAGTTAGATTTATTCCTATTGTTAGCATTTGGGTTAGGCTTAAGTTTAGAGTAAAAGATAGGATTACAGCTATGTTTATGGTTAAGACTGGGCTACCTTTATGGTTAAGATTGTGGTTAGTGTTAGGGTTTCAGTTATGGTTAGGCCTAGGGTTAGGGTTAGTTTTAGGGTAAGGGTTATGGTTGGAGCTAGATTTAGGGCTAGGGCGAGGGTTAGGGTTAGAGCAGGTCTAGGGTAAATGTTAGGGCTAGAACGATATTTAGCATTAGGGTTAGGGTTAGAGTTATGGTGATGGATAGAGTTAGAGCTAGGTTTCTAGCAATTATTACAGTTAAAATTAGGGCTAAAGTTAGGGTTAGGCTATGTTAATATTTAGGGTTAGGATTAGGGCTCAGTTTAGAGGTAGTGTTAGGGTTAGAATTACTTTATTTGAATTTCTTTGATACAATCCAGGATTCATCTTTAACTAACCTTAACCTGTTTTCCAGGTTTAGGCCTTTTGTTTCAACATTTTGTTGTCCATTGTCCGGGAGAGTTAATATTTTCATTTTACTTCATTTTGACTTATATGAGTAAATGGAAATGGACCTGGAAATCAAACAGGGTTTATGCTATATGTTTGAAACTGCACACACACCCTCAATTTTTTTGTGTGAACACTCTGGTATGTTCCTTGTGAGTGTAGGCCTAAACTGAAGCATGCAAAAACCACTTTATTCGAGACACCATTAGGAGAAAACAGGGAATATGCATGCACTGAAATTCCTCTCATAATTATTTTGTCAGATTTGTTTGATACTGAGTAGGATTCATTATTTAGCTTGCCCCACAAAGCTCTCCAAGTGTGGGACTTCTAGGATCAATGGTTCTCTAATCACATTAGGGTTAGTATTAGGTTTGGGGTTAGGGCTAGGGTTAGATGTAGTGATAGGGTGAGAGTAAGTTTTGTGCAAATTTCTTTGATACTTGGAAGGAGTCATCTTCTACCTAGCCTTAATATGCTCCTCAGGTTTGGGCCTTCTCATTTCAATGGTTTGCTAACAGGGACACTCTGTATTTTAAGGTTTCACTTCAAATTGACATATACAGGTAAAGGAAAATGGAGGTTGAAATCAAACCGGGTTGATGCTAGCTGCTTGAAACTTCAAACACTGAATCTTTTCTCTGTGGGAACTCTCTGGTTTGTTCCTTGTGAAAGTAGCCCTAAGATGAAGATGGCAAAAACAACTTTATCCAAGAGTCCTTTAATAGAAAACATAGAAATATGCATGAACTGAAATACCACCTCAATTATTTGGTCATATTTCTTTGATACTGCATAGGATTCATCTGATAGCTTAGCCCCTAAGGCTCCCCACGTTTGGAACTTCTAGGATCAACATTTTGTCAAACCAGTTAGTGTTTGTGTTAAGAATAGTGTTAGAGCTAGTGTTAGAGGTTAGTTTTATTCAAATTTCTTTGATACTGAGCAGGATTCATTTTTCTCCTGTGCTTACTATACTCCACATGTTTGGGCCTCCTAGGTTCAATGATTCACTGTAAGTAACAGTTTGTATTTTAAAGTTTAATTTCATTTT
Organism: Marmota monax; assembly: GCF_021218885.2. Taxonomy (NCBI): domain Eukaryota; kingdom Metazoa; phylum Chordata; class Mammalia; order Rodentia; family Sciuridae; genus Marmota; species Marmota monax. Next base: position 138,310 of record NW_026693546.1, read on the forward strand.
GTCCTATACAGGAAAATGGAAATGGAGCTGGAAATCAAACAGCATTGATGCTAGTTGCTTGAAACTTCACACTCCATCAATTCTCTGTGAGCAATCTCTTGTTTGTTCTTGTTACAGTAGGCCTAAGCTGAAGCATGTGAAAACAACTTTATCCAAGAGTCCTTTATGAGATAACAGAGAAATATGCATGTACGGATATACTCCATCAACTTTTTGGACAGATTTCTTTGATACTGTGCAGCATTCATCCCTTAGCTTTTCCCACTAGGCTGCCCAAGTTTGGAAATACTATGGTCAAAGATTTCATTAAAAAAAAGTTAGGGTTAGGGGAAGATCTAGGGTTAGAGCTAGTGTTAGGGTTAGAGTAGTTTTATTCAAAATTCTTTGATACTTGGCAGGATTTATCTTTTAGCTAGATTTACTCTGTTCCCCAGGTTTAGGCCTTCTTCGTTCACTGGTTCGCTGTCAGCAACATTTTGTATTTTAAGATTTCACTTCATTTTGACCTATACGGGAAAGTTAATGGAGTTGAAAATCAAACAAGGTTTGTACTAGCTGCTTGAAGCTTCACACACTCCATCAGTTCTCTGTAGGGGCTCTGGTATGTTCCTTGTAAAAGTAGGCCTATGCTTAATCATGAGAAAACAACTTAATCTGAGAGCCCTTTAGGAGAAAACAGGAAAATATGCATGTACTGAAATATCTCCCATAATTATTTGGTCAGATTTGTTTGATGTTGCATAGGATTCATCACTTAGCTTGCCCCACAATGCTCCCCAAGGGCTGGAATTCTAGGATTAATGGTTCTCTAATCAGGTTAGCATTAATGTTAGGTTTAGGGTTACGGTTAGTGCTAGGGTTAGAGGTAATGTTGGGGTGAGAGTTAGTTTTGTTCAAATTTCTTTGATACTGGGCAGGAGTCTTCTTTTATCTAGCCTTAGTATGCTCCCAAGGTATGTTCTTCTCAATAAAATGGTTCACTATCATGAACTCTTTGTATTTTAAGGTTTCACTTCATTTTGAAACCTATGGGTAAATGGAAATGGAGATGGAAATCAAACAGGCAGCCCTTCCCCTAAACCTAACCCTAAACCTAACATAAAATAGCCCTAATCTTAGGCCTAAGCCTAACACTAATACTAGACTTATTCCTAGCCCTAATTTAGCCTTAACCTTAACCCAAACTCTAGCCCTAAGACTAACTCTAACTCTTGCCATAGCCTTATTCCTAGTTTTAACCCTATCCTTTACCATAACCCAAACACTAGCCCTAATCTTAGCTCTAACACTAGCCATAGCCCTAAACCTAGAATTAACCATAACTCTAAATCTACTCCTAAGCCTAAACTCACCCTGTCAGTAGCAATAACACTAATGCTAATCATAAAACTACCCTTAACTTTAGCTTTAGTCCTAAAACAAAACTGAGCCATAGGACTAACACTAACCCTTAACCTAAACCAAATCCTAAAACTACATCTAGCACTAAGCTTACCCCTAATTTGATCCCTATCTCTAACCATAAAATGAATCATTATTCTGACTCTGACAATAACACTAACACTAGTTAAAAACGTCACCTCAAACTTAAACATAATCCTAAAACTAGACTCATTCCTAAATGTAACCATAAAACTAGCCCTAATTGTAACCTTAGTTCTTATATTAGCTGTATCCCTAAAATGAGCCCTAACATAACCCAAAACCTAGCCCTAATCCAAGACCCGACTCTAGCTTTTACCCTAACTAGAAACCTAAACCTAGCCCTAACCCTTACCCGATACCTAACCCTAACTTTAATCCTTGCAATAAACCTAAACCTAAACCTAACCCTACCCCTTACTCTAACCATAACCCTAGCCCTAACTCTAGCTCTAACCCTATCCATTACTCTAACCTTAACCCTAACCCTAATGCTAATCCTCAGCCTGACCCTACCAGTATCCCTAAAACTAACCTATCCATTACCCTAACACTAAAATAAACCTAACCCTAAAAATATCATTACCCAAACTGTAACCTTAATCCAAAGGCTAACTTGAGCCCTAAACCTAAAACTAAACCTAACCCTAACCATAACCCTAACCCTGACACTAACCCTCATACTAACACTAACCCTAAAAGTAACCTAACAAAAACTGAATGCTAACCCTACCACTAACCCTAAACTAACCCTAACACTAACCCTCTACCTAAGGCTAACCCTAAACTTAACACTAACCCTAACACTAACCCTAAAATTATCCCTAACCCTGACACTATTGTTAACCCTAACCCTAAACCTAATCCTAACCCTAACACAAACCCTAAACCTAACCCTAACAATAACCCTAACCCTAACCCTTGCCCTAACCTAATCCTAAACCTAATCCTAAACCTAACACAAACCCTAACACAAACCCAAAGCCTAACCCTAAAACTAACCCTAATCCAAACCTATCCATAACACTAAAACTAACACTAACACTAACACTAATGCAAAACCTAACACTAACACTAACTCTAATCGTAACCCTATCCTAACTGTAACCTAACCTGACACTTACCATAACCCTAACCCTAACCCTAAATCTAAAACTATACCTAACACTAACTCTAACACTAATCATAACCCTAACACTAACACTGACCCTAACCCTAACCCAAACCCTAACACAGACTATAACCCTAACCCTAACTCAAATACTAAGGCTAACCCTAACATTAACCCTAAATCTAACCCTAATGATAACCCTAACACTAACCCTAACCCAACCCTAACACTAACCCTAACCCTAACTTTAACCATAATGCTAATACTAACCATAATCCCAACACTAACACAAACCCTAAGCATAACCATAACAATAAACCTAACCTGAACCCAAAAACTGACCCTAACCTAAGACAAACCCTAACCCAAAACATAATTCTAAACTTAACCTAACCCTAACCATAACCATAAACTAACATTAACCCTAACCCTAACACTAATTTTAACTCCAAACCTAAACCTATAACTGAACCTAACTGTAAACGTAAACCTAAAACTAACACTAACCCTAACCCTAACAGTAACAATAACCCTAACACAAACCATAACCCTAACCCCAAACTTAAACCTAAAACTAACAGTAACCCTAACCGTAACCTTAACACTTACCCTAACCCTAACCCTAAGGCTAATCCTATCTGTAACCCTAAACCTCATGCTAAAACAAACCCTAACCCTAAACCTGAACCTAACTCTTAACTGACCCTAACCCTTACCATAACCCTAACCCTAACACTTACCCTAACACTAAGCCTAAACCTAACCCTAAACCTTACCATAACCCTAAACCTTAACCTAACCTGAACATTAAAACTAACCCTAACCCTAACAATAACACGAATGCTAAAACCAAACCTAACCTTAATCAGAAACCTAACCCTAACAATAACCCTAAGCATAACACTAACCCTAAAACTAACACTAACACTAACGCTAACCCAAAATCTAACACAAATCCTAACTGTAAACTTAACTCTAAGTTTTACTTAAACCTAACCCTAACGCTAACCCTAACACTAACCCTATCCTTAACCATAAACCTAAACATAACAATAACCCTAACCCTAACCTTAATCCTAAGCCTAACAATAACCCTAACCTTGATCCTAACACAAACCCTAACCCTAAAACTAACGCTAATTTAAACCTAACCCTAACTCTAACCCTAACACTAACACTAACCTGAAAACAAACACTAACACTAACACTAACCCTAACCATAACCCTAATCCTACCTGTAAACCTAACCTAGCACTAAACATAACCTTAATCCTAACACAAAACCTAACAATAACCCTAACCCTAAGCCTAACCCTAAGCCTAACCAAATCCTAATTGCAACCCTAACCCTAACTCTAATTCTAAAACTAACACAAACCCTAAGTCTTCCCCTAACACTAAACCTAACACAAACACTAACCCTAAACATAAAACTAATCCTAACTCAAACCCTAACCATAAAACTAACCCTAAACCTAACCCTAATGTTAACCCTAACACTAAACCTAAATCTAACCATAATGCTAACCCTAACACTAACCTTAATCCTAACCCCAACCCTAAATCTTATCCTAAATGTAATCCCAACCATAACCCTTACCACAAACCTGATATAAAACCTAACTTAAACCATACCACTAATCCGAACCCTAACCTTAACCCTAACCCTAAACCTAATAGTAACACTAACCCAAACCCTAAAACAAACACTAACCCTAACCCTAACCCAAAACTAATCATAACATAACCATAACCAAAATTTTATCTGTAAACCTAAACCTAACCTAACCCTAACCCTAACACAAAAACTTACCCTAAGCCTAACTCTAAGCCTAACACAAAACCTAAACTTATCCCTAAACCTAATCCTCACAGTAAACCTAATTCTAACGTTAACCCTAAAACTAACCCTATCCCTAAAATTAACACTAACCCTAACACTAACCCTATCCCTAAAATTAACACTAACCCTAACCGTAAACCTAACATTAACACTAACCCTAACCCAAAACCTTACCCAAACACTAACCCTAACCCTTACCCAAACCCTAACATGAACCCTAACTCTAAACCAAACACTAACCTTAACACTAACCCTAACCGTAACCCTAACAGTAAACCTTACAATAACCCTAACCCTAAACCTAACACTAAACCTAACCTTAACTCTAAACCTATCACTAATTTCGTCCCTAACCCTAACACTAAACCTAACCCCAAAACTAACCCTAAACCTAACTCTGAACTTAACCATAACCCTAACACTAAACCTAACCTGAATCCTAAGCCTAAATCTAACCCTGATGCTATTTGTATGCCTAACACTTATCCTAACCCTAACCCTATCAAAAAACCTAAACCTAACCCTAACCCTATCAAAAAACCTAACCCTAAACCTAACCGTACCACAAACCCTAGCCCTAACCCTAACAATTAACCTAACACTAGCCCTAACCCTAACTCAAATCCTTACTCTAAAACTAACCCTAACCCTAATCCTAACTCCAACACTAAACCTAACACTAACCCTAACCCTAATACTTAGCCTAACACTAACTCTAACACTAACACTAAACCTAAACTTAACACTCACCCTAATTATAGCACTAACCCTAACCCTAACACTAACTCTAAACCTATCCCTAATCCTAACACTATCCTTAACACTAACCATAACCCTAAACCAAACACTAACACTAAACCTCAACCTAACCCTAACCCTAACACTCATGCTAACCCTAACATAACACCAACCCTAAACCTATCCCTAATACAAACCCTAACTCTAAACCTATCCCTAACACTAAACCTAACAGTAAATCTAATGCAAAAATTAACACTAACACTAACCCTAACACTAAACTTAATCCTACCTCTAAATATAACTTTTTACCTACCTTGAACCTAAACTTAACACAAACCCTAACTCTGACCTTAACACTAACCCTAACTCTAATCCAAACTGTAACATTAACCGTAACCCTAACCCTAACCTCACCACAACACTAACTCTAACACAAAATTTAACACTAAACTTAAACCTAACCTTAACCCTAATCCTAATCCTTATCCTTACCCAAAATATAACCTAACCCAAAGCTAAACCTAACCTTAACTCTAACACTAAACCTAACTTTAACCATAACCCTATCCCAAACCCTAACCCTAACCATAAACTTAACACTAACCTTAACCCTAATCCTTATCATAACCCTAATGCTAAACCTAACTAACACTAACCCGAAACCTAATTATAATGCTAACTTAAACACCAACTCTATCCATAAACCAAGCCTTACATTAACTCTAACCTTAACCAAAACCTAACACTAACCCTAACCGTAACCTTAAACCTAACACTAATTCTAATACTAAAACTAAAACTAACCCTAACACTATCCCTAAACCTAATACTAACCCTAACCAAATCACTAACGCTAACCATAACCTTAACCCTAACACTAACCCTAACACTAAACCTAAACCTAATCATAACCCTAACCCTAAAAATAACACAAAGCCTAACCCTAAACGTAACACTAACCCAAACCTAACCCTAATGCTACCCTAATACTAAACCTTAACTTAACTATAATGCTAACACTAACACTAACTCTAAACCTAACCCAAACCTAACACTAACCCTAACCCTAACTCTAACCTAAAACTAACCCTAAACCTAACCAAAGCCTAATGCTAATCCTAATCTTAATCCTAATCCTAAACCTAACCCTAATCCTACCAAAAACCTTAACCCTAAACATAATGCTAACCCTAACCCTAACGCTAACCCTAACATTAACAGTGACCCAAACCCTACCACAAACACTAACCCTAACCTAACACAAACACTAACCTAACCCTAATGCTAACACTAACTCTATCCCTAATCCTAAACATAACCCTAACTGTATCCCTAACCCTAACACAAACCCTAACCATAACTCTAACCCTAACACAAACCCTAATCCTAACCCTAACCCTAACACTAACACTTATCCTAACCCTATCCTGAATGCTAACACAAACCCTAATTCTAACCATACCCCAATTGTAACCTAACCCTAACCCTAAACTAAACCTTATGCAAACCCTAAACCTAACACTAACTCTAAATCTAACCTTAACCCTAAATCTAAAGATAACACTAACAATAACCATAACCCAAATCCTAACCCTAAATTTAACCCTAAAACAAACCTTAACACTAATCCTAACCCAAACCTAACCCTAACAAAAACCTAACCTGAATCCTAAGCGTAACTGAAAACCTAATCCTAACCCTAAACTTCACCCTAACACAAACCCTAACACTAAACATAACATTAACAATTAACCCTAACACTAACTCTATCCATAACAATAACCCTAACCCTAACACTTACCCTAATTCTAACCCTAACCCTAACACTAACACTAACGCTAACACTAATCCTAACCCTACCTAACACTAAACCTAAACCCAACCCTAACCCTATCACTAACACTAACCCTAAAAATAACCCTAACACTATTATTAACACTAACCCTAACACTAATCCTAACCTTAACCCTAACCCTAAGCCTAACACTAACACTCACCTTAAACCTAATCCTAACACAAACCCTAACCCTAATTCTAACACTAATCCTAAAACAATTTCTAACTCTAACACTAACCTTAAACCTAACCCTTATCATTACTCTAACCATAATCCCATGGCTAACAATAACCCTAAATCTAACCCTAATCCTAACACTAACACTAACCCTAAACCTAAACCTAACCATAATCAAAACTGTAACCATAACACTCATACTAACCCTACCATAAAACAAACCCTAACACTAAGTATAAAACTTACCATAACCTAACCCTAAACCTAATCTAAACAAAAACTTAACAGTAAACCTAACCTTAAACCTAACCCAAACCCTAACACTAAACTTAACCCTAACCCTATCCCTAACCCAAGACCTAACACTAACCCTATCACTAACCCTAACCCTAACACTACCTCTAACCCTAACACTAAACCAAAAACTTACCCTAACTCTAACCCTAACCCTAATGCTAACCCTAACACTAAATCTAAACCTAACCCTACTACTAACACTAACACTAACCCTAACCCTACACTTAACCATAACCCTAACCCTAAATCTAAGCCTAATACAAACCCTAAACAAACCATAACCCTAAACCTAACTCAACCCTAACTCGAACATTACCAAATTCTAACGCAACCCTAACACTAACCATAAAACAAAAGCTAAAACTCACCCTAACACTAACACAAACCCTAACCCTAACCCGAATCCTAACTGTAACTCTAACTGTAACCATAACCCTGACACTAAGCCTTAAACTATTCCTAAACTTAACACTATACCTAACACTAACCATAACACTAACACTAACACTAACCCTAAAACTAAACCTAACCCTATCCGTATCACTAAACCTAACACTAGCAGGAACCCTAACCCTAATCTTAAAACTAATCCTAACCCTAAAACTATTACTAAAACTAATCCTAACCCTAACCCTAATCCTAATACTAACCCTAAACTTTATCCTAACCCTAACCATAACAATAACTCTAACTATAAATAACCCTAACACGAAACCCAATCAGAACCCTAACTCTAACCCTAACACTTACCTAACCCTAAACCTAAACCTAAAAATAAACCTAACTCTAACACTAACACTAACCCTGTCTCTAACCCAAATCCTAACCCTAAACCTAACACTTACCATAAACCTACCCCTAAACCTAACACTACACGTAAACCTAACTGTAACCCTAACACTAAACCTAACCCTAACCCTATCACAAACATGAACCCTAACCCTAAACCTAACCTGTAACTCTATCCCTAACACTAATCCTAACACAAACCCTAACCAGAACAATAACCCTAACCCTAAGATACTCCTAACCCTAACCTAACTCTAACCCTTACCCTAAGCCTAAAACTAACCCTAATCCTAACCATTACTCTATCACTAACCCTAATCCTAATGTTAACCATAAACTTAACACTAGTGCTAATCCTAATCCTAACCCTAACCCTAACCCTAAATGAAACACTGTCTAACCCAAACCGTAACACTAACCCAAACCCTAACCCTAATGATAAACTAACTCTAATCTGAACTGAAATTCTAACCCTAAACCTGACACTAACACAAACCATAACCTTAACCCTAACACTAACACTAACCCTAACCATAACTAATCCTAAACCTAATCATAATGCTAACACTAAACCTAACCCTAAACCTAACCTTAACTGTAACACTAACACTAACCCTACACCTAATGCTAACACTTTCACTAGCACTAACCTAACACTAATCCTAACCCTAACACTAACCCTAAACCTAACTCTAACCCTAACACTAACCAAAACTCTAAACCTATCCCTAACATTAACACTATCCCTAACCCTATCCCTAACACTAACCCTAACCCTAACACTAACCCTAACTCTAATGCTAACACTAACTCTAACCCTAATCCTAACCTTTACCCTATACCTATCCTGAACCCTAACACAAAACCTAACCCTAACCCTAACCCTAACACTAAACCTAAACCTAAACTTCACCCTATCCCTAACACTAACCCTAACCCTAACACAAACTCACTAACCATAAGCCTAACCCTAACCTATCCATAACCCTAAACCTAACCTAAACCTTACACTAACCCTAAACCGAACACTAAATCTAAAATTAGCCTTAACCTAAATCTAATGATAATACTAACAATAAACTTAACCCTAAACCTAACCCTAAAACTAACCCTAACACAAACCTTAACAATAACACTAACCCAAACCTAACCGTACCCCAACACTAACCCTAATCTGAATCCTAACATTAATTGTAAACCTAACCCGAAACCTAACCCTCACCATAACACAAACCTTACACTAACCCTAACAGTAATCCTAACCCTAAACATAACCTTAACCATAATCCTAACCCTAACCCTAACCCTAAAACTAACACTAACTCTATCCATAACCATAATCCTAACCCTAATACTTAACCTAACACATACCTTAACCCTATCCCTAACACTAACACTAACACTAATCTTAACCCTAACCCGAACACTAACCCTAACCCCATCCCTAACCCTATCACTAACACTAACCCTAAACATAAGCCTAACACTAACCCTAATCCTATCCCTAACCCTAACACTATCCATAATCCTAAACCTAACACTAACCCAAACACTAAAACTAACGCTACCCTAAACCTAACCCTTACCCTAACCCTAACACTCACCCTAAGCCTAACACTAACACGAACCCTAACACAAAGCCTAACACTAAACCTATTTCTAACCTTAACACTACTGCTAACCCTAAACGTAACACTAACACTAACCCTAATCTTAAAACTAAAGCTAACCCTAACCCGAACCCTAAACCTTATCCTACAACTCACCCTAACCCTTACCTAAATTCTAACCCTAACCCTAACACTAATTTTAACCTTAACCCTAACCATTACCCTAGTACTAACACTAACACCAATCCTAACCCTAACCCTAACCCTTACACAAACCTAAACCTAGTCTTAACCCTAACACTAACCCTACCAGTAACCCCACTTTAACCCTAACCCTAACCCTAAAACTAACACTAACCTGAACATTAACCCTAAACCGAACCCTAACCCTAAACCTAACCCTAACCCGAATGCTAATACTAACCCTAAACCTCAACCTATCTCTAACCCTAATCCTAACACTAGAACTAAACCTAACACTAACCCTAACAAAAGCATTAATCCTAACCCTAAACCTAACTGTAACCCTAAACATAACACTAACCCTAAACATATCTCTAACACGAACCCTACCCCTAACTTTAACCGTAACTTTAACATGAACACTAACCCTAACCCTAAACTTAACCCTAACCTGAATCCTAACCATAACCATAAACATAACCCTAAACCTAACCCTCACACAAACACAAACCTTAACACTAACTATAACAATACTCCTATCCCTAAAACTACATCTATTCATAACTGTAACCCTAACTCTCACACTTACCCTACCCTAAACCTCACCGTAACCCTCACCCTAAACCTAACCCTAACCTAACATTAACCCTAACACTAATATTAGCTCTATCCCTAACACCAACACTAACCCTAATTCTAATCCTAACCCTAACCCAAACACTGACCATAACTCGAGCCCTAACCCTATCACTAACACTAAACTTAAACATTAAACATAACCCTAAACCTATCATTAACTCTAACCCTAACCATAATAGTAACAGTAGCCCAAACCCTAACCCTAACCTAAATGTAACAATAACCATAACCCTAAAACTAAATGTAAACTTCACACTAACCCTAAAACTAACCCTCATCCTAACACTAACCATATCCCTAAATTTAACCCTAACACTAACCCTAATACTAACACTAACTCTAACCGTAATATTAACCCTGAACCTCAGCCTAACACTAACCCTAAATCTATTCCTAACCCTAATACTATCCATAACCCTAACCCTAACATTAACTCAAACACTAACACTAACCCTAACCATAAACCTAACCCTAACCCTAACCCTAACACTCACCCTAACTCTAACCCTAATCCTAACCCTAACACTCACCCTAACTCTAACCCTAACACAAACCCTAACCTTAACCCTAACACTATCCCTGATCCTAACACTAACCCTAAAGCAATCCCTTACCATAACTCTAACACTAATCCTAACATTTACCCTAAACCTAACCCTAACACAGTAAATCTAACCCTAATCCAAACTGTAACTCTAACCCTAATACTAAACCTTACCCTAACACAAACCCTAACACAAAGCCAAAAACAAACCCTAAACTAATCCTAACAATAAACCTCACCCTAACCCTATCCGAAACCTTAACACTAAACCTAACCTTAAAACCTAACCTAACCCTAAACCTCAACCTTGCCTAACCATAACCCGAGCACTAACCCTAACCCTAATCCTAACCCTAACACTAACCCTAATCCTAACAGTAACCCTAAAACTTACCCTAAACATAACATTAACACTAATTCCTAACATTACCCTAAATTAAACTCTAACACTATCCCTAACTCTAACCCTAAGGCTAAACATAACTTTAACCCTAAACCTAACCCTATTCCTCATATAAACCCTAACCCAAACCCTAACCCTAACCCTAACCCAACCCTAACCCTAACCCTTACCTAACCCTAACGTTAACACTAACCCTAACACTAATCCTAACCCTATCCCTAAACTTAACAGTATACCTCAACCTAACCATAACCAGAACACTAACACTAACTCTAACAGTAAACCTAAACCTAACACTAATCCTAAAAGTAACCATAACCCTAATCCTAACCCAACCCTAACACTAACCCTTACCTAACCCTAACCTTAACCCTAAAACTAAACCTAAACCTGATGCTAAATCTAATCATAACACTAAATGTAACCTTAACCCTAACACTAATCCTAAACCTATCCCTAAACCTAACAGTATACCTAAACCTAACCATAACCCTAAAACTAACACTAATTCTAACACTAAACTTAAACCTAACACTAACCCTAAACGTAACACTAACCCTAACCCTAACCGAATCAATAACACTAATCCTAACACTAACATGAACCCTATCACTAAGCCTAACATTAACCTGAACCCTAACACTAACTGCAAACCTAATCCTAACCCTAACCCTAACATTAACCCTAAACATAAACCTAACAGGAAACCTAACCTGAACCCTAAACCTAATTCTCTCAATAACCTAACCATAACTCTAAACCTACAATAACCCTAACCCTAAGACTAACCCTAACATTAAACTAACCATAACCCTAACACTAACACGAATCCTAACCTTAACACTAACCCTGTAAATAACCCTAAGCCTAAACCTAAACCTAATACTAAGCCTAACCCTAACCTAAACCTGACCCTAAAACAAACCCTGACCCTAACACTAACACTAACCCTAACACTAACACTAACTCTAAAAGTAAACCTAAGCCTAACCAGAACCCTAACCCTAACACTAACTCTTACTCTAAGTCTAAAACTAACCCTAACACTAACCCTACCACCAACCTTAAACCTAATCGTAACCCTTACCATAACACTAAACCTAAACCTAACCGTAACCTAACACTAACCCTAACCCTAAAACTATCTCTAATCTTAACACTATCACTAACACTAACCCTAACACTAAACCTAACACTAACCCTAACTTAAATGTAATCATAACCTTAACACAAACCCTAAACCTAACCCTACTAACAAACCTAACCTAAACAAAATTCTAACCCTAATCCTAACACTAACCATAGCGCTAACCTTAACAATTACCCTAATACTAAATCAAACACCAACCATAAACCTAACCCAAACCTTAACCCTAAACCTTACACAAACCCTAACCCTAACTTTAACCCTAACCCTAACCCTAAACCAAACAATAACCCTAACCCTAACCTTAATCCTAACCCTAAACCTCAACATATCCTTAACAATAACCCTAATCCTAACCGTACCACTAACACGAACCCTAATCCTAACCCTAAAACTAACACTAACCATAAACCTAAACTTAAGCCTAACACTAACCCTAAACCTAATCCTAAATTTAACACTAAGCCTAACCCTAACCCTAACACTAATACTAACAATAACCCTAACACTAACCCTAACCCTAACCCAATCTGAATGCTCATAGTAAACCTAAACCTCACACTGTCACTAACCCTTACCCTGTAACTAACAGTAAACCTAACACTAACCTTAACCCAAACATTAAACTTAAGCCTAACCCTAACGGTAACACTAACCCTAAACCTAATCCTAAGCCTAAACCTAACACTAACACTAAACATATCCCTAACAATAACCCTAACCTTAAAACTAAACTTACCACTAAAACAAACCCTAATCCTAACCCTAAACTGAACATTAACCATAAACCTAACCCTAAGCCTAACACTAACCCTAAACCTAATCCTAAATTTAACACTAAACCTAACCCAAACCCTAACCCTAACCCTAACACTAGCACTAACCCTAATCCTAACCCTAACAATTTCACTAACCCTAACCCTAATCCTAACCCTAACAATTTCACTAAACCTAACCCTAAACCTAACCGTAACACTAACCCTAACCCTAATCATAACACTAACCCTAACACTAAACCTATCCCAAACATTAAGAATATCATTAATCTAACCCTAACCCTATCACTAACAGTAACCCTAACACTAATACTAACACTAACTCTAACTCTAATTCTAACTGTAACCCTAACTCTATTGCTAAACCTAACACAAACCATATCCTAAACCTAACACTAACCCTAACAATTTTACTAACCCTAAACATAACTGTAACCGTAACACTAACCCTAACACTAAACCTAACCTAACCTTAACCCTAACCTAACGATAATGATAACCCTAATCCTAACCAAACTCTAACCCTAAACATAACCTAAACCTTACCCTAATGCTAATACTAACATTAATACTAAAACTAACCTTAACCTAAAACTAACGATAAACCTAACAATAAACACAACCATAAAAATAACTCTAAATCTAACCATAACATGAACGTTAACCCTAACCCTAACTTAAATTTAACCCTATCCCTAACCTTAACCCTAACCCAAACCCTAACCTAACCCTAACCTAGCCCCAATGATAAACCTTTCCTAACCCTAAATCTAACACTAACCCTAACACTAAGCATAACCATAACCATAACACAAACCATAAACCTAACCATACAACTAAGCTTAACCCTCACCAAAAGACTATTCTTACACCTAATACTAACCCTAAAACTAACCTTATTCCTAATCCTAACAGAAATCCTAACCCTAACCCTAACTTTAACCCTATAAATAACTCTAACCCTATTTAACCCTAACACTAACACTAACACTAATCCTACTTCTAAAAATAACCCTAACCCTAACACTAAAACTAACACTCACCCTAGCCCTAATCCTCACCCTATCACTAATCCTAACCCTAAAGCTAACACTAAGCCTAAACCTAAGTATAACCCAACCGAAACACTAACGATAACCCTAAACCTAAACTTACACTAGCACAAACACTAATCCTAAGGAAACCCTAAACCTAAACCTAACACTGACCCTAACCCTAAACCTAACAAGAACCCTAAACCTAACCCTAACACTAACCTAACCCTAAACTTAACACTAATCTTAACCCTAACCCTAACCTTAACCTACCCTAATCTAACCCTAACCCTAACCCTAACCCTAACCCTGACCTTTATTCTGACCCTAACACTAACCCTATATCTAAAACTGACCCTAACCCTAAACCAAACCCTGACACTATGTCTACTGGTAAACCTATATCTAAACCTAACAGTAACACTAGCAATAGAAATACCTAATTTTAAATAGAATCATAAATCTAGCCCTAGCCCTAAACAAAAACCTAGCACTAGCACTAACAATAACCCTTAACCTAACGTAAAGTCTAAAGCTCTCACTAGACCAAATGCTAGTCGTAATTGTGGCTCTAAACCTAACACTAATCCTAATTCTACAATGACCCTTAATCTAATAGAAAACCTAGCTCTAAATGTATCCTAAACCAAAACCTAAACCTAACACTAGACTTATCCATTACCTTTACCCCGAAACTATCCATAACCATATCCCTCACACTTACATTACCCAAGCCCCAATGTTAGCCCTAAACATCACACAAAATCTAGCCCTTATCCTAGCCCTAAACCTAGCCCTAATCATAACCCTAACCATAACCTTAGACCTAAACCTAATGCTAACCCTGGCCCAGCACTAACCCTATCTCAAATTCTAATCCTTAGCCTAAAGATAACCCTAACCCTAAACCTAACACTAGCCTTGACTCAAAACTCAACCCTCGCCCTATCCCTATCCCTAGCTCAAATGCCTACAATTATCCTAATATTAACCCTAGGCCTGACCCTAACCCTAACCCTAATCCCAACCTTAACCCTAGCCCTAAACTTAGCTCTAACCCTATCCATTACCCTAAAGAAATGCCTAACCCAAATGCTAACCATAGGCCTAATGATAACCCTATCATTAACACTAACCTTATCCATTACTCTAAACTTAACCAGAACCAAAAACCTAATTCTATCCATTACCCAAACCCTAACCTGAACCCACCACTAATTTAAGCATAAACCCTAAATCTTAACCTAAACCAAACCCTACCATGACCCTGACCCTAATAATACACCTAGCGCGAACATTTACCCTTACCCTACACCTAAACCTTACAATAGACATAGCCGTAATCTAACACTAAAATTTATACTAACCATAAATCTAGACTTGACATTAGCCCTAGCCCTAATCCTAGCTGTAGCCCTAACAAAAACCCTCAGCCTTGCCCTAAACTAGTCTTAATCCTAACCCAAACCCTAACCTTAGTCCTCAACCTAATTCTAATCCTTGCCCTAGCCCTTAATCTAGCTATAACCCTATCCTTTCCCCTAAACCTAATCCTAACCCTAACACTAACACTAACCCTAACCCTAGGCCTAACCCTAACTCTAACCCTAGCACTAATCCTAGCCCTAATTTAGCCCTAACACTAAACCTACCCCTAACCTTAGCCTAAAGACTAACTCGAACTCTCAACCTAGACCTATTTCTAGTTCTAATCCTGTTACCATAACCCTAATACTAGCCCTAAACTTAGCCCTAACCCTAGCCATAGTCCTAAACCTAGATCTAACCATATCTATTAATCTAAGCCTAAACTTCATCCTACTATTAGCCCTAACACTATCGCTAATCATAAAACTAGCCCTAACCCTAGGCCTAGTTCTAAAACAAAACTGAGCCACAGCCCTATTCCTAACTCTTCCTAACGTGAACCCTAGACCTGACATTAGTCCTATCCCTAGCCCTAATTCTAGTTATAAACCCAGCCTTAATCCTTAACCTGATTATAACCCCAGCCCTATCCATAATTTTATCCTTTGCCCTAGCACTAAACATAGCTGTAACATCATACCTTACCATAACACTAACGCTAAACTTAACCCTAGCCCTAAACCTAGGCCTAAACCTAACACTAATTCTTTCACTAATCCTAGAACTAATTTAGGCCAAACACTATACTTAACCCTATCCCTAACCCTAAGACTAACACTAACTTTTGCCCTACCCCTATCCCTAGTTCTCAACATATCCCTTACCATAACCCCAAATCTAGCCCTATACCTGGCCCCAACCTTAGCCCTAACCTTTGCCCTATGCCTAAACCAGGACCAAACCCTAACCTTAAGCTAAATCTTACCCTAAAACTAGCCCTAAAAGCAATGCTAATTGGAAAACTAACCCTAACCCTAACCTAGCCCTAAAACAAAACTGAGCAATAAACCTAACCTTAACCCTTAACCAAACCAAACACTAACCCTAAACCTTGCCCTAAAGCTTGCCATAATTTGAGTGCTAAACCTAACCCTAGAAGTAACCCTGAGCCTGACATGGTTCCTAACACTAACCCAAGCTTTATACATTACCTTAATGCTAAGCCAAGAAGTAGCCTTAATCAGAAAACATGTTCTTTCATTAGCCATAGCCCTAATGCTAACACATATCCTAGTGCTGATCCAAGCCTTAACCCTAGGTTTAACTTTAAGACAAACCCTATCCCTAACCCTACCTCTAATCCTATCCCTTACCCTAAGCCAAACCCTCACTCTAATGCTACCCTAGTCCTAACAATAATCTTTAGCCTATCCCAAACCGTAACTCAATTACTAGTCCTAACCCTAGGCCTCATTCTATCTCTAGCCCTAACCCAAACCCTGATCCTTATTCTGACTCTAACACTAACCCTAGATCTAAACCTGACACTAACCCTAAACCAGACCCTAACTCTACCCCTACCAGTAAACCTAAACCTAAACCTAAAAATAACACTAGCACTAGACCAAACCTGATCCTAAACAGAGTCATAAATCTAGCCCAAGCCCTAAACAAAAACCTTGAACTAGCCCTAACAATAACACATAACCTAACACAAAGATTAACCGTATTCGTAGAACTAACGCTATTCCTAATTTTGGCCATAACCCTAACTCAAACACTGACGCTAACCCTAACACACACCCTAACTCTAAATCTTATCCTAACCCAAAACTTAACGCTAGACTTATTCAAACCTTAACCCTAAAACTAGCCATATCAATAACCGAGCTCTTACATTACACATAGCCCTAATGCTAGACATAAACATCACACAAATCTAGCCCTTATGTAGCCCTAAAGCTAGCCCCAATTGTAACCCTAAACATAACCCTAGACCTAACCCTAACCCTAACCCTGCCCTATTCCTAAACCTAGCTCAAACTCTCACCCTTTCCCTAATCATAACATAAACCCTAATCCTAACCCTAGCCCCGAATACTAACCCTAGGCCTAACACTAACCCTATCGCTAACAATAACCATATCCATTACTCTAAACCTAACCTGAATCCTAAACCTAACCCTGTCCATTACCCAAATCCTAAGCCGAACCCTAATGCTAATACAAGCCTTAACCCTAAACTTTAACCTAAACCAAACCATACCCGGACCTTGACCCTAATAAAACACCTAGCTCTAAACATGACCCTTACCCTAAACCTAACTCTTACACTAGACCTAGCCGTAACCTAACCATAAAACTACCACTTACTTTGAACCTAGACCTGACATTAGCTCTAGTCCTACTCTTAGCCCTGGCTCTAACACATACCCTCATCCTGGCACTAAACCTAGCCTAAATCCTAACCAGTACCATAACCCTAGTCCTAAATCAAATTCTAACCCGAACCCTAGCTCTAAACATAGCTATAACCCCATACCTTCCCCTAAAACTAACCCTAAACCTAACACTAACCATAACCCTAGTCCTAACCCTAACAGTAACCCTAGTGCTAATCCTAGCCCTAATTTAGCCCTAACCCTAAACCGACCTTTAACCCTAGACCAAAGAATAACTTTAATCACACCCCAGTCTTATTTCTAGTTCTAACCATATCCGTTACCAAAACCCTAACACTAGCCCTAACCTTAATCCTAATGCAGGCCCTAGCCCCAAACCTAGATCTAACCATAACAATAAACCTAATCCAAAACCTCATCCTACCACTATCCCTAACTCTATCACTCATCCTAAAACTAGCCCTAACCCTAGCCCTAGCTTTAAAACAAAACTGAGTCATAGCCCTAACCCTAACCCTAGCCTAACGGTAATGCTAGACCTGACATTAGCCCTATCCATAATTCTTACCCTAACCCTAACACAAAACCTAACCCTACACCTAGCCTTAATCCTAGCCCTAATTCGAGTTGTATCCCTAACCCTGATCAGTAACACTGATCCTGACACTGACCCTAACACTAACCCTATCTCTAATCATCTCCCTAAACCTAAACCTAATCTAAACACTAGACCTTGACCTAGACTTAATGCTGTCTCTAAAACTAACCTTAATCTTAAGTCCTACCTAATCCCTAACCTAAACCAAAACCTAGCCCTAATCTGATCCCTAACCCTAACTTTAACCCTATCCCTAATCCTAACACTAGCCCTAACACTTAATCTAAACCTAACCCAGAAACTAAACCTTGAACTAACCCTACCCATGGCCCTAATCCTAACCATAACTCTAGCCCTAACCCTAGCTCTAATCTTATTTATTAACCTAACCATAATCCTAACCGAATTCTAACCCTAGGCCTAACACTAACCATAGCCCTAAACTAACAATAACCCTAGCCATAACTGTAGCTCTAATCCTATCCATTACCCTAACCATAACCCAAACTGAATTCTATCCCTAGGCCTAACCATAAAACTATCCCTAACCCTAAGGCTGCCCATTACCTTAAACCTGAACTGAACCTAAACCTCACCATATCCATTACCCTAACCCTAACACTAACCCTAATGCTAATTTGAGACCTAACTCTAAACCTTAACCTAATACATATTCTAACCCTGATTTCGACCCTAATAATACCCTAGCTGCAAAGCTACCCTAACACTCAACCTAACCCTTACAATAGATCTGGCTATAAACTTAACCCTAAAACAATCCCTAACCATAACCCTAGACCTGACATTAGCCCTAGCCATAATCCTAGCCCTAACCCTAACACAAATCCTAGCCCTAATCCTAGCACTAAGCCTAGCCTTAATCCTAACCATAATCTTAACCGTAGCCCTATTCCTAATTTTATCTCTTGACCTAGCCCAAAATGTAGCTGTAACATCATACTTTACCATAACCCTAGCACTAAACCTAGCCCTTAAACTAACATTAACCCTAGCACTAATCCTAGCCCTATTTAGCCCTAACTATAAACCTAATCCTATCCCTAGTCCTAAGAATAACTCTGACACCCTATCCCTATCCCTAATTCTAAATATATCCCTTACCATAACCCAACCTCTAGCCCTATCCCTACCCCTAATCTTAGCCCTAAACTTTGCCCTAGCACTAAACGTGAATATAACACTAACCTTAAGCCTAAATCTCACCATAACACTAGCCCTGTCCCTAGTGCTGTTTGGAAAACTAGCCCTAACCCTACCTAGCCTTAAAACAAAACTGAGCCATAAACCTAACCCTAACGCTTAATATAAACCAAAACTAACCATAAACCTAGCCCTAAACCTTGCCATCATTTGAGTGCTAAATATAACCCTAGGAGTAACCCTGACCCTGACTCGGATTCTAACACTAACACTGCTCTATATATTGCCCTAATGCTAACCCTAGAACTAGCCCTAATCAGAAACCAAGTTTTTTCATTAGATATGGACCTAAAGCTAACAAAAATCCTAGCGCTAATCCAAGCTCTAATGTGAGGTTTAACCCTAAGAAAACCCTAACCGTAACCCTAGCCCTATCCCTAAAGCTATCCCTAACCCTAATCCTACCATAAATCCATCCCTTTCCCTAATCTAAACCCTCACTCTAATGTTACCTAGTCCTAAACCTAATCCTTAGCCTACCCCAATCCCCAACTCTATTAGTAGTCCTAACCCTAGCTTTCATTCTGGTTGTAACTCTTACCCAAACCCTGACACTTATTCTGACTTTAACACTAACCCTAGAACTAATCCTTACACTAACCCTAAACAGAACCCTACCCCTACCATTAAACCTGCACCTAAACCTAACAGTAACACTAGCATGAGATCAAACCTAATCCTAAATATAGTCATAAATCTAGCCCTAGCCCTAAACAAAAACTTTGCACTAGCCCTAAAAATAACCCTTAACCTAACCCAAAGATTAACCCTATCCCTAGACCCAACACTAGTCCTAATTCTGGCCCTAACTCTAACCCTAAACCTGATCCTAACTGATAGCCCTAATGCTAGCCATAAAAACCACACAAACCTAGCCTTATAATAGCCCTTAACCTAGCCCCAATCGTAACCCTAACCATAACCCTAGCCCTGACTCTAACCCTAACCATTGCCCTAGCCCTAACCCTAGCTCATATCCCAACACTTACCTTAAACCCAACCTTGAAACTAACCCTAGGCCTAAACCTAAACCTAGCCCTAATCCTACCTTAATCCTAGCACTAACCTTACCTTTAACCTTATCCATTAACCTAAAATAAGCCTAACTCAAATGCTAACCCTAGGCCTGACACTAACCCTATCGCTAACACTAACCCTATCCATTACTCTAAACTTAACTTGAAGCCTAAACCTAATCCTATCCATTGACCTACTTCTAACCCTAACGATAATTCTAATTCAACCCTTAACTCTAAACCTTAAACTAAAGCAAAACCTACCAGACGCTGACCCTAATAATTCGCCTAGCTCTAAATCTGACCCTTACCTTAAACATAATCCTTACACTATACCTAGCCATAACCTAACCCTAAAACTATTCCTAACCCAAACCCTAGACCTGACATTAGCCCTATCCCTAATCCTAGCCGTAGCCATAACACAAACTCTCAAACCTAGTCCTAAAGCTAGCCTTAATCATAACCCAAACCCTAAACTAGCCCTAACCCTAATTCTACTCTCACCCTATCCCTAAAACTAGCTATATCCCCATCCTTTTCCCTAAACTTAACCCTATCTCTAACACTAACACTGACCTAACCCTAGCCCTAACCCTAAAATTAACCTTAGTGCTAATCCTAGCCCTAATTTAGCCCTAACCTTAAACCTACCTCTAACCCTAGCACTAAGACTAACTCTAACTCTTGCCCTAGCCCTATTTCTAGTTCTAACCCTATCTATTATCATAATCGTAACACTAGCCCTAACTTTAGCCCTAACTATAGCCCTAGCCCTAAACCTAGATCTAACCATAACAATTAATATAAGATTTACTCACCTTACTACTAGCCCTAACACTATCGATAATCCCCAACCTAGCCTAACAAGAGCCCTGGCTCTAAAACAAAACTGAGCCATAGCCCCAACCCTAACCCTAACGTAAATGTAACCCTAGACCTGACATTAGCCCTATCCCTAATTCTTACCCTAACACTAACACAAATCCTAACCCTACACCTAGCCTTAACCCTAGCCCTAATTTGAGTCCTATTCCTAATCCTAAAATTAACACTGATCCTGAATATGACCCTAACACTAACCCTATATCTAATCACCCCCCTAAACCTAAACCTAATTGAAACACTAGACCTAGTCCTAATGCTAACCCTAATACTAGCCCTAATAATAACCCTAGTTCTTAAATTAGCCATAGTCCTACACTAGCCCTAACCTAACCCAAAATCTAGCCCTAATCCTAGTTTTAATTGTAGTCCTAACCCTATCCCTATCCCTAACGCTTAACCTAAACCTACCTAAACCTAAACCTTGTCCTAACCCGAAACCTAAACCAAACCATAGCCCTATTCCTAACCATTACACTAGCCCTCAACCTAGATATAATTTTCTCCATTATCCTAACCATAACCCTAAGCAAATTCTAACACTAGGCCTAACTCTAACCATAGCACTAACCTAACCATAACCCTAGTCCTAACAGTAGCTCTAATCTTATCAATTACCTGAACCATATCTTTAACCAAATTTGAACCTTAGGCCTAACTCTAACCCTATGCCTTACCCTAACCCTGTCCATTATATGAAACCTAAAGTGAATCTGAAACCTAACCATATCCATTACCCTAACCCTAATGATAATTTTAGCCCTAACAGTAAACCTTAACCTAACCCATACCCTAACCCTGACTCTGACCCTAATAATACCCCTAGCTGTAAACCTGACCCTAATGCTCAATGTAACCCTTAAAATACATTTGGCCATAAACCTAAACCTAAAACTATCCCTAACCATAACCCTAGAACTGACATTATCCCTAGACCTAATCCTAGCCCTAACCCTAACTCAAACCCAACCCCTAATCCTAGCCCTAAAACTAGCCTTAATCCTAGTCCTAACATTAACCGGAGCCCTAACCCTAATTTTATTTCATGCCCTATCCCAAAATGTAGCTGTAACATCATACCTTACCATAACCCTAACCCTAACTCTAGGCCAAAACTTAACACAAACCCTAGGGCTAATTCTACCCCTAATTTAAACCTGATCCTAAACCTAATCCTATCCCTAGCCCTAAGACTAACTCTAACTCTTGTCCTAGCCCTATCTGAAGTTCAAAACCTATCTCTTACCATAACCCAAAATGTAGCCTTATCCCTAGCCCTACCCCTAACTCTATACATCACCCTAGTCCTAAATTTGGTTGTAAATCCTAACCTTAAGCCCGAACCTCACCCTAACACTAGCCCTAAACCTAATGCTTATTGGAAAACTAGCCCTAACCCTACCCTACACCTAAAACAAAACTGAGCCATAATCCTAACCCTAACCCTTAACCTAAACCAAACACTAACCTTACACCTATCCCTAAACTTGCCCTATTTTTAGTCCTAACCCTAACCATAGTAATAACACTGACCCTGAGTCGGACCCTAACAGTACAGGTAGCTGTAAACATTGCCATAATGCTAACCTTAGAACTAGCCCTAATCCAAAAACTAGTTCTTTCATTTGGTGTAGCACTAATGCTAATACAAATTCTAGCCCTATTCTGAGCCCTGACTATAACCCTAACCCTACCCGTACCTCTAACACATTCCTTACCCTAAGCCAAACCCTCAACCTAATGCTACTCTACTTCTAACTTTAATCCTTAGCCTATTCCAAACCCTAACTCTATTACTAGTCCTAAACCTAGGCTTAATTTTAGCTTTGACCCTAATCCTAACCCTGGCCCTTATTCTGACCCTAATACTAACCCTAGATCTAAACCTGACCCTAACCCTAAACCGAACCCTAATACCACCATTACTGGTAAACCTATACTTAAACCTAACATTAACACTAGCACTAGACCAAACCTAATCTTAAATAGAGTCATAAATCTAGAATTAGCCCTAAACAAAATCCTAGCACTAGCCCTAACAATAACCCTTAACCTAATGTAAAGACTAAACCTATCACTAGACCAAACGCTAGTCCTAATTGTGGCCCTAACCATAAAACTAACCCTAACCCAACAATTACCCTTAATCTAATAGAAACCCTAGCTCTAAAACTTATCCTAAACCAAAACCTAACCCTAACACTAGACTTATCCATAACCCTGACCCTCATAATAGCCATAACCATATCCCTAGCTCTTACATTTCCCATAGCCCTAACATTAGCCGTAAACACACAAAATATAGCCCTTATCCTAGCCTTAAATGTAGCCCTAATCATAACCCAAACCATAACCTTAGTCCTAATTCTAATGCTAATGCTCACCCTAGCCCTAAACCTAGCTCAAACTCTAATTCTTAGTCTAAACATAACCCTAACCCTAAACCTAACCCTAGCCCTGACTCAAACCCTAACCCTGTCCCTAGGCCTAACCCTGGCTCATATGTCTACACTTACCCTAAACCTAACCCTAACATTAACCCTAGTCCTAACCCTAACCCTAACCATAAACCTAACCTTAAGCCTAGCCCTAACCTTAGCTCTAACCCTATCCATTACCCTAAAGATAAGCCTAACCCAAATGCTATCCATAGAGCTAATGATAACCATATTGCTAACACTAACACTATTCATTACTCTAAACCTAACCGGAACTGGTAATTCTATCCATTACCCTAACCCTTAACCTAAGACACTGCTAATTCAAGCATTAACCCCAAATCTTAACCTAAACCAAACCCTACCCGGACCCTCACCCTAATAATACACCTAGCTCTAAACCTGACCCCTACCCTAAACCTAACCCCTATACTAGACATAGCCATAACCTAACACTAAAACTAATATTAACCATGAACCTAGACCTGACTTTAGCCCTAGCCCTAATCCTAGCCCTAGCCCTAACACAAACCCTCAGCTTAACCATAAAACTAGACTTAATCCTAACCCAAACCCTAACATTAGTCCTAACCCTAATTCTAACCCTTGCCATACCCCTAAACCTAGCTATAACCCTATTCATTCCCCTAAAACTAATCCTAACCATAACACTAACACTAACTCTAAACCTAGGCCTAATCCTAACACTAACCCTAGCACTAATCCTAGCCCTAATTTAGACCTAACCCTAAACCTACCCCTAACCTTAGCCCAAGACTAACTTGAACTGTCGCCCTAGCACTATTTCTAGTTCTAACCCTATCCGTTACCATAACCCTAACACTAGGCCTAACCTTAGCCTTAAACCTAGCCATAGACCTAAACCTGGATCTAACCATATAAATAAATCTAAGCCTAAACTTCACCCTACCACTAGCCCTAACACTATCACTAATCATAAAACTAGCCCTAAACCTAGGCCTAGTTCTAAAACAAAACTGAGCCATAGCCCTATCCCTAACTCTAGCCTAACCTTAACCCTATATTTGACATTAGCCCTATCCCTAGACCTAGTTCTAAGCCTAACCTTATTCCTAACCTTAATTTTAACCCTAGCCCTAACCCTAATTTTATCCCTTGTCCTAGCACTAAACATAGCTGTAACATCATACCTTACCCTAACCCTAAAGCTAACCCTAACCCTAGCCCTAAACCTAGGCTTAAATCTAACACTAACCCTAGCACTAATCCTAGCCCTAATTTAGCCCTCACAGTAAACCTAACCCTATCCCTATCCCTAAGAATAACTCTAATTCTTGTCCTAGCCCTGGCCCTAGTTCTAAACGTATCCCTTATCATAACCCAAAAGCTAGCCCTATCCCTAGCCCCAAACTTAGCCCTAACCTTCACCCAGGGCTTAAACCTGGATCTAAAACTAAAATTAAGTATAAACCTTACCCTAACACTAGCCCTAACCCTAATGCTAATTGAAAACAAGTGCTAAATCTACCATAACTTAAAACAAAACCGATCCATATCCCTGGCCCTTAAACTAAACCAAACCCTAAAGATACAAATAATCCTAAACCTAGCACTAATTTGAGGCCTAGCCCTAACTCTAGAAATAACGCTGACACTATCTCAGCCCATAGACTAACCCTAGCTCTAAACATTGCCCTAACACTAACCCTAGAACTAACCCTAAACAAAAACATAGTTTTTTTCCTTAGCTGTAGCCCTAATGATAACACAAATCCTAGCCCCAATTCAAGACCTAAACCTATTTTTTAACTCTAACTCTAACCCTAATCCTAGCCCAAAACCTAACCCTAAACCTAACCCTAACTTAAACCCTATCCCTTTCCCTAAGTCAAACTCTAACCCTAATGCTACCATATTTCTAAAATTAATCCTTCGCCTACCCCAAACCCTAACTCTATTACTAGTCCTATCCTAGCCCTCATTCTATCTTTAACCTAATTCTAAACCTGACTCTTATTCTGATCCTAACACTAACCATAGATCTAAACCTGACCCTCACCATAAACCAAACCCTAACACTACACTTACAGGTAAACATACACGTAAACCTAACAGTAACATTAGGACTACATGAAACCTAATTCTAAATATAGTCATTAATATAGCCCTAGTACTAAACAAAAACCTAGCACTAGCCTTAACAATAACTGTTAAGCTAACTTAAAGACTAACCCAATTCCAGGACCCAACGCTAGTCGTAATTCGGGCACTCACCCTAAACCTAACCCTATCCTGAAAAGTGACCCTTAACCCTAAACAAACTCTAGCTCTAAACATTATCCTAACCCAAAACCTACCCCTAACACTAGACATTTCCATAACCCTGACCCTAAAACTAGCCATAAACATATTCCTATCTCTTATATTTCCCATACCCTAATGTTTGCCGTAAACCTCACACAAAACCTAGCCCTATCCTAGCCCTAAACCTAGCCCTAATCATAACCCTAACCATAATCCTAGACCTAAGCCTAATCCTACACTCGCCCAAGCCCTAAACCTAGCTCAAACTCTAACCCATTCCCTATATATAAACCTAACCCTAACCCTATCCCTGACTCTAAACCTAAACCTCGCCCAAGACCTAACCCTAGCTCAAATGCTAATACTTACCCTAAAATTATGCCTGACACTAACCCTAGGACTAACCCTAACCCTAGCCCTAATCATAACCTTATTCCTAGCCCTAACCTTAGCTCTAACACTATTCATTGCCCTAAAGATGAGCCTAACTAGTATGCTAACCCTAGGTGTAATGCTAACCCTATCCATTACTCTAAATCTAACCTGAACCATAAACATAATCCTATCCATTAGCCTATCTGTAACAATAACCCTAAAGCTAATTCAATCCTTAACCCTAAAACTTAACCTAAACCAAACCCTAACCAGACTCTGACCCTAAAAATACACCTAGGTTTAAACCTGACCCTTAACTAAACCTAACCCTTACACTAGACCTAGCCGTAACCTAACCCTAAAACTAACACTAACCATAAATCTAGACATGACATTTTCCCTATCCATAATCCTAGCCCTAGCCCTAACACAAACCGTCATCCTACCACTAAATGTAGCCTTAATCCTAACCCAAGATCTAACCATAATTCTACCCTCATGCTAGCCCGAAACCTAGCTATAACCTCATCCATTCCCCTAAACCCAACCCTAACCCTAGGCCTACCG
The DNA here is from genome assembly GCF_021218885.2 of Marmota monax. Taxonomy (NCBI): domain Eukaryota; kingdom Metazoa; phylum Chordata; class Mammalia; order Rodentia; family Sciuridae; genus Marmota; species Marmota monax. The sequence goes on from NW_026693546.1 coordinate 166,019, forward strand.
AAACACTAACCTAAGCCCTAATCTAGCCCTAGTTTAGCCCTAACCCTAAACCTAACCCTAACTCTAGCAATAAGACTAATTCTAACTCTCGCCCTAGCCCTATTCCTAGTTCTAACTCTATCCATTAATAACCCTTACACTAGCTCTAACCTTAGCCCTAAACAGTCATAGCCCTAAACCTAGATCTACCCATAAAAATAAATCTAAGCCTAACATTCACCATACCACTAGCGCTAACACTATCGCTAATCCTAAAAGTAGCCCTAGCTGTAAAACAAAACTGTGACAAAGCCCTAACCCTAACCCTAACCAAACCATAATCCTAGACTTGAAATTAGACCTATCACTAATTCTTACCCTAACCCTTACACAAACTCTAACCCTACACCTAGCCTTAACCCTAGCCCTAATTCGAGTCTATCCCTAACTCTGATCAGTAACAATGATCCTGACACTGGCAGTAACACGAACCCTATCTCTAATCATCCCCCTAAACCTAAACCTAATCTACACACTAGATTTAGACATAATGCTAAACTTAACACTAGCCCTAATCATAAGCCTAGTTCTAACATTAGCCCTAGTCCTGAATAGCCCTAATCTAACTCAAAACCTAGACCTAATAAGAGCCCTAAACCTAGCATTAACCCTATTGCTAACCCTAACCTTAGCCCTAAAACTTAACCTAAACCTAACCATAAACCTAAACCTTTTCCTAACCTGAAATATAACCAAACCATAGCCCTAATCCTGACCATAATCCCAGCCCCATCCCTAGCTATAATCTTATCCATTACCCTAACATTAACCCTAACCAAATTCTAACCCTAGGCCTAATCCTAACCATAGCTCTAACCTAATGATAACCCTAGTCCTAACTGTAGCTCTTATCCAATCTATTACCCCAACCATAACCCTAACCAAATTCCATCCCTAGGCCTAAACCTAGCCCTATCCCTAACCCTAAAACTGTCCATTACTCTAAATCTAACCTTAACCCTAAACTTAAGCGTATCCATTACCCTAACCCTAACACTAACCCCAATGCTAATTTGAGCCCTAAGCCTAATCCTTAACCTAACACATACCCTAACCCTGACTCTGACCTTAATAATAACCCTAGCTATAAACCTAATCCTAAACTTCAACCTAACACTTAAAATAAACCTGGACATAATCCTTAGCCTAAAACTATCCCTAACCATAACCCGAGACCTGACATAGTCCTATCCGTAATCTTAGCCCTAACCCTAACACAAATACCAGCCCTAAACATATCCCAAAGCCTAGCCTTAATCCTAACCCTAAAATTAAGCCTAGCCCTAACCCTAATTTTATGCTTTGCCCTAACCCAAAATGTAGCTGTAACATCATACCTTACCCTAACCCTAATATTAACACTAAACACAGCCCTAAAACTAGGCCTAAACCTACAACTAACCATACTCTAATCTAGCCCTAATTTTGCCCTAACCCTAAACCTAACACTATCCCTAGCCCTAAGACTAATTCTAACTCTCGCCCTAGCCCTATCCCTAGTTCTAAACCTATCCGTTACCATAACCCAAACCCTATCCCTATCCCTAGGCCCAACCTTAGCCCTAACCTTCACGCTAGCCCTAAACCTGGATCTAACCCTAACCTTAAGCCTAAAGCTCACTCTAACACTAGCCTTAACCCTAATGCTAATTGGAAAACTAGCCCTAACAGTACCCTAGCCGTAAAACAAAATCGAGTCATAACCCTAACTCTAAACCTTAACCTAAACCAAATGCTAACCCTACACCTAGCCCTAAACGTAGCCCTAATTTGAGTCCTAACCCTAACTCTAGAAGTAAACCTGACCCTTACTCTGACTCTAACAGTAACCCTAGCTTAAACATTGACCTAGGCTAACCCTAGAACTAGCATTAATTGTAATCCTAGATCTTCCATTAGCTGTAGCCCTAATGCTAACACAAATCCTTGCCCTATTCTGAGGCCTAAACTTAGGTATAACCCTAAACCTAACCCTAACCCTAACCCAACCCTAACTCTACCTCTAGCCCTATTACTTACTCTAAGCCAAACCCTCACCTTAATGGTACCCTAGTCCTAACCATAATCCTTAGCCTACCTCAAACCCTTCTCTATTACTAGACCAAACCCTAGCCCTCATTCTAGCTCTAACACTAACTCTAAACCTGATCCTTTTTCTGACCCTAACACTAACCCTAGGTCTAAACCTGACACTAACCCTAAAGCAAACCCTAACTCTGGTAAAACTATACCTAAACCTAACAGTAACACTACAACTAGACCAAACCTGATCCTAAATAGAGTCATAAATATAGCCTTAGCCCTAAACAAAAAACTAGCACTAGCCCTAAGAATAACCGTTAACCTAACTTAAAGACTAATTCTATCCCTAGACCCAACGCTAGTCCTAAATCTGGCCCTCACTCTAAACCTAACCCTAACCCAAACAATGACCGTTACCCTAAAACAAACCCTAGCTCTATATTTTATCCTAAACCAAAACCTAACTAGAACACTAGACTTATCCATAACCCTAACCCTAAAACTAGCCATAACCATATCCCTAGCTCTTACATTACCCATGGCCCTAATGCTAGCCATAAACCTCACACAAACGTAGCCCTTATCCTAGCCCTAACCTAGCCCTTATTCTAACACTAACAAGAAGCCTAGACCTAAACCTAGTCCTAACCCCCACCCTAACCTAATTTTAGCTCAAATTCTAACCTTAATCTAAACATAACCGTAACCCTAACATTAGCCCTGACTCTAAACCTAACCCTCACGCTAGACCTAATCCTAGCTCAAACACTAACACTTACACCAAACTTAACACTGACACGAACCGTAGGCCTAACCCTAGTCCTAATTCTAACCTTAATCCTAGCCCTAACCATAGCTCTAACTCTATCCATCACCCTAAATATAAGCCTAACCCAAATGCTAACCCTAGGCCTAACGCTAACACTATAGTTAACACTAACCCTATTAATTACTGTAAACGTAACGTGAACCCTGGAACTAACCATATCAATTACCCTAACATGAACCCTAATCCTATCCCTAACACTAATTCAAGCCTTAACACTAAATCTTAACTAAACCAAACCCTACTCAAAACCTGACCCTAATAATACACCTAGATTTAAACCTGACACTTAACTTAAACCTAACCCTTATACTAGACCTAGCCATAACATAACCCTAAAATTAGCCATAACCATAAACCCAGACCTGTCATTAGCCCTAGCCCTAATCCTAGCCCTAACACTAATACAAACACTAGTCCTAATCATAGGTCCATACCTAGCCTTAATCCTAACCCAAACCCTAACCCTAGCCCTATCTCTAATTTTAACCCTCACCCTAGACCTGAACTTAGGTACAACCCCATCATTTCCCCAACCCTATCACTAACCCTAATCCTAACTCTAACCATATCTATAGCCCTAAGCATAGTCCTAACCCTAACACTAGCCCTAGCACTAATCCTAGCCCTAATTTAGCCCTAACCCTAACTCTACCCCTAACCTCGGCCTAAGACTAACTATAAATTTTCTCAGCCGTATTTGTAGTTCTAACCCTATTCATTAAAATAAACCTAACACAAGCCCTAACCTTAGCCCTAAACCTAGCCCTAGACCCTACCCTAGATCTAACCATAACTCTACATTTGACCCTAATCCTAAGCCTAATCCTCAACCTACCACTAGACCTAACACTATCACTAATTCTAAAACTAGCCATAACCCTACCCTTACACTTTAAACAAAATCAAGCTATTGTCCTAACACTAAATGTTAACCTAAACCAAAACCTAGCCATAACATTCTATCTCTAATTCATATCATAGTCCTAAAATTAACCCTGACCCTGACTTATATTCTAACACTAACCTTAATTCTAAATATCACACTAACCCTAAAGATAAGGCTAAGACTAGATCTAGACCAAATACTAACTCTAATCATAACCTTAGTTGTTATATTAGCCATAGCCCTAACCCTAGCCCTAAACCTAACAAAAACTAGCCCTAATCTGAGCCCTAAGCCTAGAAGTAAACCAAAACCTAAACCTAGCCCTAGGCCTAACCCTAACACTAGCCATAACCCTAACTCTAACTCTATCTTTTACCCTAAGCCAAACCCTATCCATAATGCTAAACTTAGTCCTAATCATAATCCATAGCCTAATCCAAACCCTAACCCTATTACCAGTCCTAACCCTAGCCCTCATTCTAGTTGTAACCCTAATTCAAATCCTTACCCTAACACAAACCCTAAGTCTAAATCTGACCCTAACCCTAAACCAAACCTTAAAACTAGCCATACCAGTAAACTTATACCTAAACCTAAGCCTAACACTAGCCCTAGACCTAAGCCTAATCCTAAATACAGCCATAACTCCAGACCTAGACATAAATAAAACCTGAGCCCTAACCCTAACATAATCCTTAACTTAAAACAAACAATAACTCTATCTATAGACCTAAACCTAGTGCTAATTCTGGCTTTCACCCTAAACCTTAACTCTAACCTGAAACTGATCCTAACACTAACACTAAACCTAGCTCTAAACCTGATCCTACCCCAAACCCTAAACCTAACACTAGACATAGCCATAACTCTAACCCTAAAACTAGCTCTAATCAGAACCCTAGATCTTACATTACACATAGCCTTAACTCTGGGCCTAAACCTAACACAAAACCTAGCCCTATTCTGTGGCCTAATCCTACCATAAGCATAACCATAATCCTAAATGTAGCCCTAACTCTAACCCTCTCCTTAGACATAAAACTAGCTCAAAGAATAACGCTCAGCCTAAACATAACCCTAGCCCTATTCCTAAACATAACCCTAGCCCTATTCCTAAACATAAACCTAACCCTAGCCTTAATCCTAAACTTAACCCTAGTACTAATCCTACCTCTAAACCTAACATTACCGTAACTTAACCCTAAACTTAATAATAACCTAGCCCTAAACCTAACCCTATCCCTAACCCTAATCATAAACATAACCCTCGACTTAACCCTAAACTTAACTCTTGCCATAAAATTAACCCTAAACCTTACAATAAATCAAAACAAAATGTATCCCTGAACCTAAATTAAACCATAATCTAAACTTAAACCTAAACCTAATCTTACATCTAATCCAATACATTACTCTAAATCTAACACTAACCCTAATGAAAATCCTTGCCCTAACCCCAACCTAACCATAACCATAACCGTAACCCTAACCTAGACCTAACACCAAACCTAACACTCCTCCTAGCCCTAAAAGTAGCTTAAACCATAACCCTTACCCTAAACCTAACCCTAGCCCTAGTCCTAATCATAACCCTAACACTAGTCCTAACCCTAACTCTAGTCCTAACCCTAATATTAAACCTAGCCCTAATCCTAGCCTTAATATAGCCCTATTCCTATTCCTAACCCTAACCCTAGATTTAAGACTAACTATAATTCTAACACAAGACCTATCCCTAATTCTAACCCTCCCCCTTATTGTAACCCTAAACCAAGCCTTAACCCTAGTCATAACCCTTGCCCTAGCACTAACTCTAGATTGAAACCTATCTCTAAAACTAACCCTATTCCTTACCGTAACCCTAACCCAAGCCCTAACCCTAGTCATAATCCTTAGCCCTAGCACTAACCTTTCTCTAAAACTAAACCTAAGCTGAGGCCTCAGACTAACCCTGAAATTAGCTCTAACCCTAATGCTATTCCTAAAATTAGCCCTAATCCTAGCCCTAGGCCTAAAACAAAACCGAGCCATACCCCTAACAATAACCCTTACACTAGACCAAACCCTAACCCTACACCAGCCCTAACCCTAGCCCTTATTTGAAACCTAACACTAACCCTAAACCTATCCATGACCCTGACTCATATCCAAACACTAAAGCTAGCTCTAAACATCACCCTAACCTTAAACCTAACCCTAATACTAGACCTAGCTCAAAGCTTAACCCTAAAACTAAACCTAATTGTAACCATATTTCTTACAATAGCCATAACCATAACACTAGCCCTAACCCTAATACAAAACTAGCCCTAATCCAAGCCCTAACATGAGCTTTAAACCTAAACCTAACTCTTACCCTAGTCCTAACCTTAGCTCTAACCCTATCCCTTACCCTAAGCCAAACCCTCACCCTAATACTAACCGCATTCTTAGCACTAATCCTTAGCCTAACAAAAACCTAACACTATCACTAGTCCTAATCCTAGCCTTCATTCTAGATTTAACCATAACCCAAATCCTAACCCTAACCCTGATCATTATTCTGACCCTAACATCAATCTTAGGTCTAAATCTAAACCTAACCCTAAACCGAACCTTAACACTAGCCCTACTGGTAAACTTATACCTAAACCTAACCATAACACTAGCCCTAGACCTAAGCCTAATTCTAAATATAACCATAACTCTAGACCTAGACCTAAAAAAAAACCCCGAGCCCTAGCCCTACCATAATCCTTAACCTAAAGCAAACACTAACCCTATCCTAGACCTACCCTAGTCCTAATTCTGGTTTTCACTCTAAACCTAACTCTAACCTGAACACTGACCCTAACACTAATACTAATCCTAGCTCTAACCTGAACCGAACCCAAAACCTAAACCTATCACTAGACTTAGCCATAACTCTAACCTTAAAACTAGCTCTAATCAGAACCCTATATCTTCATTACACATAGCCTTAACCGTGGGCCTAAACCTAACACAAAACCTAGCCCTAATAGGAGGCCTAAACCTACCCTAAGCATAAAAATAATCCTAAATGTAGCCCTAACCCTAACCCTTGCCTTAGACATAACCCTAGCTCAAAGCCTAACCCTTAGCCGAAACATAACCCTAGCCCTTTTAGTAAACATAAACCTAACACTAGCCCTAATCCTAACCTTAACCCTAGTACTAATCCTAGCTCTAACCCTAACATTACCCTAACCCTAATAATAAGCCTAGCCCGAAACATAACCCTATGTCTAACCCTAATCATAAACCTAATCCTCGACCTAACCCTTAACCTCACCCTTGCCATAAACTTAACCCTAAACTTTACCATGAATCAAAACTAAACCTATCCCTAAACCTAAATTTAACCATAACCTAAACTTAACCCTAAACCTAATCTTACGTCTAATCCAGTACATTACTCTAAAACTAACCCTAACCTTAATGAAAACCTTAGCCCTAACCCCAATCCTAACCATAACCATAACCATAACCTTAACCTAGACCTAACACCAAACTTAACACTCCCCCAGCCCTAAACGTAGATTATACCCTAACTCTTACCCTAACCCTAACCCTAGCCCTAGCCCTAATCATAACCTTAACTCTAGCCTTAACCATAACATTAAACTAACCCTAATCCTAGCCCTAATATAGCCTTATTCCTAACCCTACTCCAAAACCTAGAATTAAGACTAACTATAATTCTCACACAAGACCTATCCTGACGTCTAACCCTATCCCTTACCGTAACCCTAACCCAAGCCCTAAACCTAGTCATAGCCCTTGCACTATCCTTAGCCCTAGCATTAATCTAGATCAAAGCATATCTCTAAAACTAACCCTCGATTGATGCCTCAGCCTAACCCTGAAACTAGCTCTAACCCCAATGCTAATCCTAAAATTAGCCCTAACCTTAGCCCTAGCCCTAAACAAAACCGAGATATACCCCTAACACTAACCCTTATTTAGACCAAATTCTAACCCTACACCAGCCCTAACCCTATCCCTAATTTGAAACCTAACCCTAACCCTAAACCTAACCATGACCGTGACTCATATCCAAACACTAAAGCTAGCTCTAAACATCACCCTAACCTTAAACCTAACCCTAATACTAGACCTAGCCCTAAACTTAACCCTAAAACTAAACATAATCATAACCCTATTTCTTACAATAGCCATAACCATAACACTAGCCCTAACCCTAATACAAAACTAGCCCTAATCCAAGCCCTAAGATGAGATTTAACCCTAAACCTAACTCTAACCGTAGTCCTAAACCTAGCTCTAAACCTATCAGTTATCCTAAGCCAAACCCTCACCCTAATGCTAACCATATTCTTAGCACTAATTCTTAGCCTAACCAAAACCTAACTCTATAACTAGTCCTAAACCTAACCTTCATTCTAGATCTAACCATAACCTAAACTTTAACCGTAACCCTGACCATTATTCTGACCCTAACATTAATCTTAGGTCTACATCTAAACCTAACCCTAAACCGAACCCTAACACTAGCCCTACTGGTAAACTTATACCTAAACCTATCCATAACACTAGCCCTAGACCTAAACCTCATCCTAAATCTAGCCATAACTATAGCTCTAGACCTAAAGACAAACTAGACCCAGCCTTAACAATAACCCTTAACCTATCCCAAACTCTAATCCTACCTCTAGACCTAATCCTAGTCCTAATTGTGGCTTTAACACTAACCATTACTCTACCAGAACATTGTCCATGAAACTAAAATGAACCCTAGCTCTAAACTTCACCCTAACCCTGAAACTAACCCTAAAACTACACCTAGCCCTAACATTAACCATAAAATTTGTCTTAATCACTAAACTAGTTCTTACATTAACCATAGCACTAACCTATCACAAAGCCTAGCCCTAATCCAAGCCCTACCTTTGCTTTAAGCCTAAAGTTAACCCTAACAATAACATTAGCCCTAACTATAACCCTAAGCCTAACACTAGACTTAATCCTAACCGTAACCCTAGCCCTAAACGTAGCTCTAACCCTATTCATTATCCTAAGATAACTATAATCCTTATGATAAACCTAAGCAGGACCCTAATACTAGCACTAGCCTTAACCCTATCCATTAACCTACACCTAACCTGAACGCTAAACCTAACTGTGTCATTACCCAATCCCTAAACATAAGACTAATTTGAGCCCTAAACCTAAACCTTAACCTAACACAAACCTTAAACTTGACTCTGACTCTAATAATACCCATAGCTCTAAACCTGAACCTAACAAGAAACCCAACCTTTGCAATAGACCTAGAAATAAAACTAACCCTAAAACTATCCGTAACAGTACCCGAGACCTGACATTAGCTCTAGCTCTAATCATAGCCCTAACCCTAACACAAAAGTTAGCCCATATTCTAGCCATGAACTTCACCTTAATCATAACCCTAACCCTAACATTAGCTGTAACCTTAACCCTAAATCTTACCCTAGTCCTAAAAGTAGCTATATTCCCATCCCTTACCCTAAACCTAAACCTAACCTTAAACCTAACACTAACACGAGCCCTAACCCTAAGCCTAATCCTAGCACTAACCCTAGCCCTAATCCAAGCCCTAATTTAGCCCTATCCCTAACCCTAACCCTAGCACTAAGACTAACTCTCTCACACTAGCCTTATACCTAGTTATAACCCTATCCCTTACCATCAACATACACGTAGCCCTAAACGTAGTCTTAACCTAGACCTATACTTAGCCCTATTTCAAAACCTAGATGTAAACCTAACTCTAAATTTAACCCTATACCTAAGACTAAATCTAACCATAACACTACTCTTATCCCTAATCCTTAACCTAAGCCTAAATCTCACACTTACACTAGCCCTAACCCTAAGACTAATCTTAAAACTAGCCCTAACCCTACGCCTAGCCCTGAAACAAAACCGAGTCATAGCCCTAACCTTTACTCTTATCCTAAACCAAACTCTAACCCTACACTTAGCCCTAATCATATCCCTAATTATAGTCTAACCCTAACATGAAAACTAACCCTGACCATGACTCTGACCCTAACACTAACTCTGGCTCTAAACATCATCATCACTGTAAACCTAACCTTAACACTAGACCTAGACCTAAATCTAACTCTATCATTAGTTGTAATCATAAACCTACTTCATACATTAGCAGTAGCCTTAACCCTAGCCCTTAAACTAACCCAAAACCTATCCTTAATCCAAGTCCTAAACCTAGCTTTATCCCTAAACTTAAACCTAACCATAACCCAAACACTAGCTTTAATCCTATACATAACCCTAGCCCTAACCATAGGGCTAACACTATCCATTACCCTAACGATAACCCTAACCCTTCTGATAACCCTAGGCCTAACCCTAACCCTATAAATTACAGTAAAAAAACCTAAACCCTAAACCTAAATCTAACCCTAAACCTAAATCTAACGCTAATTCGAGCCCTACACCTAAACACTAACTTAACCCAAGCCCTAATCCTGACCCTGATTCTAAAAATAACCCTAGATCTAAGCCTGACCCTAGCCAGAAACCTAACTCTTACACTGGACCAAGCCATAAACCTAACACTAAATCTATCCCTAACTGTAACCCTAGACCTGACATTAGCCATAGCCCTTATACGATCCCTAACCCTAAAACAAATCCTAGTCCTCATTGTAGCCCTAAACATAGCCTTAATCATAATCCTAACCCTAACCCTAGTTCAAACCCTAATACTAACCTTCACATTGCCCTAAACTTCGCTATAACCACATCCTTAGCCTAAAGTAAACCCTAAATCTAAACCTAACCCTAATAGTAACCCTTGACTTATTCTAAGCCCTAGCACTAACCCTAGATCGAAACCTAACTCTAAATCTAACCCTAACTCAATACCTAAGCCTAATCCTAAAACTAGCCCTAACCCTAGCCCTAACATAACCCTAGCCATAATTTAAACCTATCCGTAAGCCTACCATTAACCCTCACCCTAAGACTAACTCTAACTCTCACACTAGCCCTATCACTCGTTCTAACCCTGTCCCTTACCATAAACCTAACCCTAGCCATTATCCTAGTACTAACCATTGCCCTATCCTTATCCCTAGCACTAACCTTAGACAAAACATAACTCTAAATCTAGCCCTAACCCGAAGTCTAAGTCTACCCCTAACACTAGCTCAAACCATAATAATAATCCTAAAATGAGCCCTAACAATAGCCCTATCCCTAAAACAAAACCGAGCTATAGCTTTAATCCTAACCATTAACCTAAACCAAACCCTAACCTTACACCTAGACCTAACCCTAGCCCTAATTTGAGTTGGAATCTGAACCCTAAAACTAACCCTGAACCTGACACTGACCCTGACACTTCTAGCTCTAAACATTGCCCTAACCCTAAACCTAACCCTAACATTAAACCTAGCACTAAAACCCTAAAACTAGCCCTAATTGTAAACCTAGTACTTACATTAGCTCTAATCCTAAGACTACCCCTAACTTAACCCAAAATCTATCCCTAATCCAAGACCTAACCGTAGCTTTAAACCTAACCTAACCCTAACAATATTTCTAATTGTAATCATAACTCTAGCCTTAAATTGATCTATAACTCTATCCATTACCATAACCATAACCCTAACCAAAATGATAACCCTAGGCATAAACCTAACCCTATCCCGAATCCTAACACTTCCATAACCCTAAAGCTAACCTGAATCCTAAACCTAACCCTATCATTAACCAAACCCAGACCTTGACCTTAAAAATACCCCTAGCTCTAAACTTGACCGTAACCAAACACCTAACCTTTAGCCTAGACGTAGCCATAAACCTAATCCTAAAACTATCTTTAACCATAATTCTGGACCTGAAATTAGCCCTAGCCCTAATCCTAGCCCTAACCCTAAAAACACACCTAGCCCTCATCCTAGCCCTAAACCTAGCCTTAATCATAAGCTTAACTCTAGCCATACACCTAACCCTAATTCTAACACTCATCCTACCTCTAAACCTAGCTATAATGTTATCCCTTACCCTAAATTTAAACCTAACCCTAACCCTAACCCTAGGCTTAAGCTAAACACAAAACTTAGTTCTATTCCTAGCCCTAATTTAGCTCTATCTCTAACCCTATCCAAACCCTAGACCTAAGACTAACTGTAACTCTTGCCCTAGTCCTATCCCTAGTTCTATCCCTATCCGCTACTGTAAACCTAACACTAGCTCTAGCACTTGCCCTAAAGTTACTCCCATCCCTGACCCTAACTCTAAATCTAACTTTAAGCTTAACTCTATCACTAGCCATAAACCTAATGCTAATCATAAAACTAGCCCTAACCCTAATCCTAGCAGTGAACCAAAACTGAACAATATCCCTAACCCTAAACCTTTAACTTAAACCAAACACTAACACTACACCCAGACCTAAACCTAGCCCTAATTTTAGTCCTAAGCCTCACCTTAAAACTAATCCTGACCCTGACTCATATCCTAACACTCACCCTAGCTCTAAACACCTCTCTAAACTCAAACCGAACACTAACATTAACAATGGCCCCAATTTGAGTCTTAACACTAACCATAAAACTAACCCTGACCCTGACTCCTATCCTAAGAAGAACCTTAGCTATAAATATTACCCTAACCTTAAACCTAACACTACAACTCAACCTACCCCAAACCCTAACTCTAAAACTAACCCTAATTGTAACCCTAGTTTTTACATTAGTCGTTATCCTATTCCTAGCCCTAACCCTAATACAAAAACTAGTCCTAAACTGAGCCCTACACCTAGCTTTAACTCTAACTCTAACACTTACCTTAGCCCAAACCCTACATCTAAATCAATCCCTTACCCTAAGTGAAACCCTAAACCTAAGAGTAACCCTATACCTAACCCTAGTTTTCAGACTAACCAAAACCCTGACCCTATTAATGGTCCTAACACTAGACTTCGTTTTAGCTCTAACACTACCCAAAACCCTAGCCCTAACCCAGACCCTTATTCTAACCCTAACACTAAACCTAGGTCTAACCCTAACCCCAACCCTAATCCAAAATTTGCCATAATCCTATCCTGAGACCTAACTCTGAACCTCTCAGCCTAGCCCTAATCATAGATCAGAACCTAACCCTTATGCTAAACATAACCCTAAACCGAATCCTAGTTCTAACCCTCACCTTAACACTAACACAAGACCTAATCCTAACCATAACCCTAACCATAACCTTAACTCTAACTGTATCCATTACCCTAAAAATAACCCTTACCATAATGCTAAACCTTGGCTTAACCCTAACCCTATTGCTTACCGAAAACCTATCAATTACCCTAAACCTACCCTGAACCCTAAACCTAACCCACTCATTAAACTAAACCTAACCCTAATGCTAATTCAAGCCCTAACCTAACCTCAAACCTAAACCCTAACACTGACCGTGACCCTAATAATTCCCATAGCTCTAAATCTGACTATGACCCTACCTAATCCTTACACTAGACCTAGACAAAAACCTAACCCTAAAACTATTTCTAACCTTAACCCTATACTTGATATTAACCCTAGCCTTAATCCTATCCCTAACCCTAACACTAACCCCAGCCCTTATCCTAGACCTAAACATAGCCTTAATTTTTATCCCTAACCCAAACCCTAGGCCTAACCCTAACACTAACTCTAGCCCTAATCTTAGCCCTAAATTAGTGCTATCCCTAACCCTAAACCTAACTCTAGACCAAGGACTAACTCTAATCCTCACCCTAACCCTAACCCCAGTTCTAACTCTATCCCATACTAGAAAACTAATCCTAGTCCTAACCCTTTATGTAACCCTAGCCCTATTCATAGCCCTGGCCATAACCCTAGATCTAACCCTAACAATAAATCTAGCCCTAAACCTAAGCCTAAATCTAAACCTAACACTATCTAATGCTAATCCTAAAACTAGCTCTAACCCTAGCTCTAGCCTTAAAACAAAACCGAGTCATAGCCATAACCCAAATCCTTAACCTAAACCAAAACCTAACCCTACACCCAGCCCTAACCATATCCCTAATTCTAGTCCTAACCCTAACCTGAAAACTAATCCTTACTCTGACTCTGACCCTAACACTAACCCTGGCTCTAAACATCATCATCACTGTAAACCTCAACCTAACACTAGACCTAGCCCTAACTCTAACCCTATAACTAGCGCTAATCGTAACACTACTTCATACATTGGCCGTAGTCTTAACCATAGCCCTAACCTAACCCGAAATCTAGCCTTAACCCAAGACCAAAACCTAGCTTTAACCCTAAATTTAAACGTAACCCTAATCCAAAACTAGCTCGAATCCTATACATAACCCTAGCTCTAACCTTAGTTCTAAACCTATCCATTACCCTAATGATAACCCTAACCCTTAAGCTAACCCTAGGCTGACCTTAACCCTATCCATTACACTAAACCAAACCTAAAACCTAAAACTAACCCTGTCATTACCTTAAACCTAAACTCTAACCTAACCCAAACCCTAACCCTGACTATTATCCTAAAAATAACTCTACATATAAACCTGAATCTTACCCTAAACGTAATCCTTACAATGGACAAAGCCATAAACCTAACACTAAATCTAGCCCTAACTATAACCCTAGACCTGACATTAGACCTAGCACTAATACTATCCCTAACCCTAACACAAACCCTAAACCTCATCCTAATCATAAACCTAGCCTTAATCATAACCCTAAACCTAAATAAGATCTAACCCTAATACTAACCATTGTCCTAGCCCTAAACCTAGCCAAAACCACATCCCTTACCCTAAATGTAACCCTAACTCTAACCCTAACCCTTTTTGTCACAATTGCCCTATCCCTAGCCCTAGCTTTAACACTAGATCAAAACCTAACTTTAAATCTAACCCTAACTCGATGCCTGAGCCTGAAACTAGCCCTAAACCTGATGCTAATTCTAAACTAGCTCTAACTCTAACCCTAACACTAGCCCTAGCCATAATTTAGCCCTATCCCTAATCCTAACCCTAACCCTAGCCCTAAGAATAACTCTAACTCTCACATTGGCCCTATCACTCGTTCTAATCCTATCCCTTCCCATTAACCTAACCCGATCCCAAATCCTAGTCCTAACCCTTGCCCTATCCTTAGCCCTAGAACTAACCTTAGATAAAAACCTAACCCTAAATTTAACCCTAAACCGAAGTCTAAGCCTAAATCTAAGACTAGTCCTAACCCTAACACTAATCCTAAAATGTCACTAAAACTAACCCTATCCCTAAAACCAAACTGAGTCAAATCTCTAACCCTAACCCTTAACCTAAACCAAGCCATAACCCTAAACTTAGCCCTAACCCCACACTTAGCCCTAACCCCAGCACTAATTCGAGTTTTAAGCCAAACCCTAAAACTAACCCTGACCCTCACTCTGACCATAACAGTAACCTGAGGACTAAACATCACCCTAACCTTAAACTTAAACCTAACCGTAAACCTATCCCTGAAACACTAAAATTAGCCATAATCATAACCCTAGTTCTTACATTAGCCGTAACCCTAACCCTAGCACTAACTTAACCTAAAACTTAGCCCTAATCATCACCATAACCCTAGCCCTAAACTGATTTCTAACTCTATCCATTACCATAACCCTAACCCTAACCCTAATGCTAATTAAAGCTCTAAATTTAAACCTTAACCTATCCCAAACCCTACCCCAGAACTTGACATTAATAATACTCCTAGCTCCAAACCTGATGCTAACCCTAAACCTAACCTTTACATTAGATGTACCCATAATTCTAATCCTAAAACTATATTTAACCATAATTCTGGACCTGAAATTAGCCCTAGCAATAATCCTAGCCCTACCATCCCCCCAAACAAACAAACAAATAAACAAACAAACAAACAAAACTTTAGCCCTCATCCTAGCCCTAAACCTAGCCTTAATCATAACCCAAACCCTAACCACAGTCCTAACCCTAATAATAACGCTCACCCTACCTCTAAACCTAGGTATCTAGGTATAAAGCCATCCCTTACTCCAAACTTTGCCCTAACTCTAAACCTAAACTCTAAACTCTAACACCTAACCCTAACCCTAACCCTAGGCTTAACTTAAACACTAAACCCAGCCCTAATCCTAGCTCTAATTTAGCCCTACCTCTAACCCTAACCCTAATCCTAGACCTAAGACTAACTCTCACCAAAGCCCTATCCCTAGTTCTAACTCTATCCCTTACCATAACCATAAACCTAGACATAACTCTTGCCCTATCCTTAGTTCTAGCGCTATCCCTAGGTCTAACCCTAATTCCAAATTTAACCCTAACATTAAGCCTAAGCCTAACAATAAAACTAGCCCTAATCCTAACCATAGGACTAAAACAAAACCGAGCATTAGCCCTAACCTTAAACCTTAACTTAAACAAAACTCTAACACTACAAATAGACCTAACCCTAGACCTTGTTTGAGTCCTAACCTGTGGTGAGCCACTTCTGCCATTTCTGCAGACTATGGTCGCCATTACAAGATGGGGCTGGCTCCGCTGTGGTCTGTGACAAACAACTCCTTATTTGGGAGAGTTGGCGCATGGGTTTTCACCACCCTATGAGAAAGCTCCACGTGGCAGCTTCGCATTGGGCTTGAGATGCTTTATTAAGGCTGGGAGGGGCATCCGAGGGAGAGAAGAAGAAATATCAAGGGCCTGAATAAACTGCTGAAAGAAGATTCCTGAGTTGCGTCTTCCTTGCGGGCAAGGGGTCGCGACAAGTGGTGCCAGGACCCGGGAATCAGAACTTTCAGCAGTCAGGGGTGGTGCACCGGTTAATCCCAGGTAACTGGGATCCGCGACCAAAGCGGGGTTAGTCCCAATAAGTGGGATCCGCGATCAAAGCGGGGTTAGTCCCAGGTAAGTGGTATCCGTGACCAAAGCGGGGTAGCTCCTCTGTAAAGAAAGAGAGAGCATTACATTTTATTGCAGCTGCACTGTGTACTTTCGCTTCTACTTTTGCTTTTGTTTTCTGTGTTTTTTTTTTTTTGTTGTGTCATTTCGCTTTTGTTTTTTGTGCTTCTTTTGTTGTTGTGTCATGGGTGCCGCATCTTCAAGTCCGCTTCTCCTGGCCCTAGATGGCCTGTTACGTTCCAAGGGCCTGGAAGTGAAACATAGTACTTTACAGAGATTTTTACAGAAGATAGATATCGCTGCACCGTGGTTTGCATTTTCGGGCAGCCTTACTGTACCTAGTTGGGATAAATTAGGCAAAGATCTTGACTTTGCTTCTGATCAGGGCATCTTAGAGGGTGGGGTGATACCCCTTTGGAAAATGGTCCGTAGTTGCCTTACAGATGGCAGATGTCAGGAAGCACTTACTAAAGGACAGGAAGTTCTAGAGCAATTACCTGAGCCAAGTAGTTTCGGGGAAGCAATCAGGCTCAGGGACCCCCACAAATAGCTCTGCTTTAAACATAACTACCTTGGCTATTATCTCCAAGGTACTAATCCCAGTGCCTCCTTCTTCTAATAGTACTTACAATGCCACTCATTTCAAGGCCTCCCCTTACTGTACCCCTAATCTTGGTTTCCCCCCAACATTTACGCCTTGTCAGGATCATTCTTGGGAGAAACATCAAGTTGCTAAAGGTTTCTCCCTTTCCCCCTCTCTTAAGAGGCATGTTTATAACTTTAACAACAGTGCCAACTCCTCTACAGGAGTAGATTGGTCCTGGTTTCAATGGCTGATTTCCAATGAGAAGGGGGCTTCAGCCGATATTTCTGCATTGGCTCAATTGCTGGGAGCCAAAAGCTGGCTGGCTAATGTTTCTGGCACTGTTAGGGAGAGTGAACGAGGTAATAGACTTACATCTGTTTCGTTCAACTCTGCTATATAATGCCACATTGCCCCCTGCAATGGTCTGTGTCCAATCCCCATTCTTGCTCCTTTTGGCTAATGACACCTCGTTGGGGATGCTGGATTGTTCTAATGTTACCTGTCTCTTATCTGAGTGTTGGAATGGTTCTTGGACTGTAGCAGTGGTTATGAAAATTCCAACTTTTGTCCCAATCCCAGTCACTGTGGACCCAGATAAATTCCCCATTGTTGAGCTACTTAGAGTCCGCAGGGATTTTGGAATTACGGCAGCTATAGTGACAGCTGTGGCAGTGTCTGCTGCTGCAGCAGTTACGGCCGGAGTGGCCATGGCCAGTCAAGTAAAAACTGCTGCCACCATTAATCAAGTTGTTCAACAAACTTCCACCATACTTGAATCCCAAAATACAATTAATCAACATATTTTGTCAGGGATTTTAGCTGCCAACCAAAGAATAGATTTACTCCAAGCTCAGGTAGAAGAATTGGCTGACCTAGTACCTTTGGGTTGTGTTGACGAACGTGCACATTTATGCATAACCTCTGTCAGATTTAATGATTCCAGGAATGCCTCCCACATCATTGGCGAATATTTGGCCGGAAATTGGTCCATGGAAGTGGAAGACATGATCCAGTATCAACTAACCCAGATAGCTGTCTTGAACAGTACTCGTGTCGATCCTGTGACTTTGGGTCAATTCACCGATTGGATATCTTCTGCTTTTTCCTTCTTCAAAGAGTGGGTGGGGGTAGGCATTTTTGGTGCAATGTGTTGCTTCGGTATGTTCCTCTGTTTGTGGTTTCTCTGTTGCCTTAAGGCCCGCAGTGCTCACGATAAGGCTATGATCATACAAGCTCTTGCAGCTTTAGAAAATGGCAACTCACCTCAAGTCTGGCTTGCGCATCTTAAACAGTAAACCTTTGACATGGTCGTTACACCCCAAGTTATTATAACATTGCACTGGGATCGACATGACTTTCCTTGTTATTCTCTTAGTGTTGGAAAGCCCTTGCACTCTGCCGGTCTTACTGCCGTTGCACGCAGATGAGTTTCCACACTAGTGCTTTTCTATCGCCTTAAAGTCCGTGCCTTTCTTTCAGGGTGCTGTCAACTTGTTTGTCGTTGTAAACAGCCACATTTCAGCCTCAGCTATCCCCCTTCATCCACCATCGTCACGATACAGGATGCGAGGCAAGGCACTGCACTTGAGTGATCCTTGACGTGGACCTCAAGGAGAGCATGTCCTATTGCATGCGGGTTAAACGCGTCCACACCCCGCCCCACGAAAAAAGGCATCGGCTGATATGGCCTCAGATCTGGGGAAGGGCCCTCCTTAGGACTGAGCCATACTATGCAGCCACTTCTGCACAGTGGGATAGGACCTCTACTCTCACCTGTATTGTTTTAAGAAAACAGAAAGGGGGAACTGTGGTGAGCCACTTCTGCCATTTCTGCAGACTATGGTCACCATTACAAGATGGGGCTGGCTCCGCTGTGGTCTGTGACAAACAACTCCTTATTTGGTAGAGTTGGCGCATGGTTTTTCACCACCCTATGAGAAAGCTCCACGTGGCAGCTTCGCATTGGGGCTTGAGATGCTTTATTAAGGCTGGGAGGGGCATCCGAGAGAGAGAAGAAGAAATATCAAGGGCCTGAATAAACTGCTGAAAGAAGATTCCTGAGTTGTGTCTTCCTTGCGGGCAAGGGGTTGCGACACTAACCCTAACTTTAAATCCAACCTTGACCCTGATTCATATCTTAACACTCACCCTAGCTCTAAACACGGCCCTCACCTTAAACTGAAGCCTAACAGTAACCCTAGCCCTAATTCGAGTTCTAACTCTAACACTAAAACTAAGCCTTACCATGATTCCTATCCTAACACGAACCCTAGCTATAAATATCACCCTAACCTTAAACCTAACTCTAACACTAAACCTAACCCATACTCTAACACTAAAACTAACCCTAATGGTAACCCTAGTTCTTACATTAGCCATTGCCCTAAACCTAGCCCTAAATCTAACACAAGACCTAGTCCTAATCTGAGGCCTAAACTTAGCTTTAACCCTAACTCTAACCATAACCATAGCCCTAACCCTAGCTCTAAATCAATCCCTTACCCTAAGCAAAACCCTAAACCCAAGGGTAACCGTAGACCTATCACTAATCCTTAGGCTAACCAAAACACTAACCCTAGTAATAGCCTTTACCCTTGCACTCATGCTAGATTTAACCCTATCCAAAACCCTAACACTAACCCTGACTCTTTTACTGACACTACCACTAATCTTAGGTATAATCCTAACCCTAACCCTAACCGAAAACCTACCGTAATCCTATCTCTAGACCTAATCCTGAGCCTAACTCTCAGCCTAGACCTAACCATAACTCAGAACCTAACCCTTACACTAAACATAACCTTAACCAAACCCTAGTTCTAACTCTCACCCTAACCATAAATCAAGACCTAATCCTAACCATAACCTTAGCCCTAAACTTAAGTCTAACTGTATCATTACCCTAAATATAAACCTTACCCTAATGCTAACCCTAGGACTAACCCTAAACATATCACTATCCCAAAACTTATCAATTACCCTAAACCTACCCTGAACCCTAGACCTAATCCAATCATTATCCTAACCCTAACGCTATTGCTGATTCAAGCCCTAATCCTAAACTCAAACCTAAACCAAACCCTAACCCTGACACTGACCCTAATAATTCCCCTAGCTCTAAACCTCACTCTTACCCTCTACCTAACCCTTACACTAGACCTAGCCATATAACTAACCCTAAAACTATCCCTAAGCATAACCCTAGACCTGATATTAGCCTTAGCCATGATATTAGCCCTAACTCTAACACAAACCCTAGCCCTTATCCTAGCCCTAAACATAGCCTTAATTATAACGTTAACCATAACCCTAGGCCTAACTCTAACACTAACCCTAGCCCTAATCTTAGACATAATTTAGCTTTATCCCTAACCTTAACCCTAACCCTAGCTCAAAGATAAACTCTAAGTCTCACCTTAGTCCTAACCCTAGTTCTAACCCTATATTTTACTGGAACCCTAATGCTAGCCCAAACCATAGGTCTAGAAGTAGCCCTATTCATAGCCCTAGCAGAAATCGTAGATCTAACCCTAATTCTAAATCTAAACGTAACTTTTAGCCTAAACCTAAACATAACCCTAGCTCTAACCCTAAGGCTAATCCAAAACCTAGCAATAACCCTAGCCCTAACCCTAGCCCTAAAATAAAATCAAGCCATAGACCTAAGCCCTAACCCTACACTTAGGCTTAACTCTAGCCCTAATTCAAGTTTTAAGCCAAACCCTAAAACTAACCCTGACCCTGAGTCTGACCTTAACACTAACCCTAGCTCTAAACATTACCCTAACCCTATACCTAAACCTAACAATAGACTCAGCCCTAACCGTAACCCTAAAATTAGCCCTAATTGCAACCCTGGTACTTACATTAGTCATTACCCTATACCTAGCCTTAATTTAACCCAAAACCTAGCCTTATTCTGAGTACTATCCCTAGATTTACCCCTAACCCTAACTCTATCGCTAATTGTAACTATAATCCTAGCTGTAACCCTAGATTTAATCCTAACCCTAACCTTATCAATAATCATAACAATAACACTAGCCCTACCCCTATCTCTAACCCTATCCATTTCCCTAACCATAACCATAACCCTAACGCTAATACTAAACCTGGGCCTAAACCTAACCCTATCCCTAATCCTAACCCTATCCATTACCCTAAACCTAACCTGAAATATAAACCTAACACTATCGTTACCCTAATCTTAACTCTAATGCTAATTCGAGCCCTAACATTAAACTTTAACTTATCCAAAACACTCATCGCAACACTTACCCTAATAGTACCATTAGCTTTACACCTGACCCTAACCCTAAACCTAATGCTTACACTAGACGTAGCCATAAACCTAGCCCTAAAACTATTTTAACCTTAACGCTAGCCCTGAAATCAGTCCTAGCCATAATTAGCCTAGTGATAATCCTATTCTTTATTTAATCAAATCCTAACTGTAAACCCAGCCATAAGTATAACTCTAACTCTTGCCCTGGCCCAAGCCCTAGTTCTATCCTTAGCCTTAATCCTAATCCTAGATCTGAGCCTAAGTCTAAATCTAAACCTAACTCTAAATTTAACTGTAAAAATAAGCCTAAACCAAACCCTATCACTACCCCTAACCATAATGCTAATGCTAAAACATGTCCTATCCCTAGCCCTAACCATAAACCAAAACCAAACTATAGCCTAAATCCTAACCCTTAACTTAAATCAAACCCTAAACCTAATACTAACTCTAAAACTAACCCTGACCCTGACACTGACCCTAACACTAATCCTACCTCTAAACTTCACCCTAACCTTAAATTAACCCTAACACTATATCTAGCCTTAACCTAACCCTAAATCTAGCCTTAATCATAAACCTAGTTCATACATTAGTCATTGTCCTAACCATATCCCTAACCCTAACACAAACTCTACCCCTAATCTGAGCCCTAACTCTAGACTTAACCCTAATACTAGGCTTAAACTTAACCCTAAAACTAGCCATAACCCTAACTCTAACTCTATTCCTCACACTAAGCCAAACCCTGACCCAAATGCTAATCCTAGTCCTAATCCTAATCCGTAGCATAACTTAAACTCTAACCATAATACCAGTCTTAATCCTAGCCCTCATTCTACCTCAAAACCTAACTCTGACCCTCATCTGACACTAAAAGTAACCCTAGGTTTAAACCTGACCCTAACCCTAAACCAAACCCTGACACTAGCCCTACTGGTAATGCTATACCTATAGCTAAGCCTAACACTAGACCTAGACACAAAGCTAATCCTAAATATAGCTATAACTCTAGTCCTAGACCTATACAAAAACCTAGCACTAGCCCAAACAATAACCCTTAATATAAACCAAACACTTACCCTACCCCTAGACTTAAACCTTGTCCTAATTCTGGATCTAACACTAACCCTAACCCTATCCCTATCCCAAAACTGACCCTAATTCTAACACTGAACCCAGCTTTAAACCTGACACTAACCCAAAACCTAGACCTAACACTAGATCTATCCATAACCCTAACCCTAAATCTAGCCCTAAACATAACCCTAGCTCTTATATTACCCATAGTCCTAACCCTAGCCCTAAACCTAACACGAAACCTAGCCCTAATCCTATGCCTAAACTTAGATCTAACCATAACCCTCAGCCTAACCCTAGCCCTAAACCGAGCCCTAAACTAAGCCTCACCTTAGACCTAACCCTAGCTCAAAACCTAACCTTTACACTAAACATAACCCTAGCTCTATCATAAACCCTAACCCTAACCCTAGCCCTAATCCTAACGTTAAACCTAGCCTGGGGTTTAGATCTAACTTTAGCTCTAACCATAACCATAACCCTAAACCTACCGTAACCATAATTATAACCCTATCCCTAACACTAAACCTAGCTCTAACCATAAATATAAACCTAGACCTAAACCTAAACCTAACCCTCACCATAGCCCTAAATCTAGCTCAAACTCTAACCCTTACCTTAACCTAATCATAATCCTAGCCCTACACCTAACACATATCCTAACCCTAAAACTTACCCCAAATCAAACCCTAATCCTATCCCTAAACACAACTCTAATCCTAGAATTAATCCAAACCATAATCTAGCCCAACCCTAGCTATAAACCTATTCATTACACTAAACATAACACTAACCCTAATGCTAACCCTAATCTGATTGCTAAACCTAACTCATCCATTACCCTAAACCTTAACTGAAAGCTAAACTAAACCCTATCCATTACACTAATCCTAAACCTAACCCTAATGCTAATTGGAGCCTTAAACCTAAACCTTTAGCTAAACCAAATGCTAGCCCTGACCCTGACCCTGACACTAATAATAACCCTAGCCCTAAAGCTGTCCTTTAACCTAAACCTAACTCTTACACTAAACATAGTCATAACCTAACCCTAAAACTATTTTTATCGTTAACTCTAGACCTGATATTAGCCTTAGACCTGGCCCAAGCCATAACCATAGGAGAGACCCTAGCCCTTAACCTAGCCCTAAACCTAGCCTTAATCCTAAACTGAACCATAACCCTAGGCCTAATCCTAATTCTAACCCTCACCCTATCCACAAAGCTAGCTATAACCGCACCCATTTTCGTAAACTTAACCTTAACACCAGTGCTAACCCTAACACTAGCCCAACCCCCTACTCTAAACCTAACACTAACCCTAGCCTTAATACTAGCCCTAATGTAGCCCTAACCCTAACACTAACCCTAGCCCTAATCCTAGCCCTAATTTAGCCCTAACTCTAACACTAACCCTAGCGCTAATCCTAGACCCAACTTAGCCCCAACCCTAGCCTTAACCCTAGCCCTAATCCTAGCCCTAATTTAGCCGTAAATCTAAGAATACTCCTATGACTAACGTTAATTCTCTGCCTAGCCGTATCCCTACTTCTAACCATATTCATAACCATAACCCTAAACCTCACCCTAACCCTAGCCCTAGCCCTAGCCCTAACCCTAGATCTAAACCTAACTCAAAATCTAACCCTAACCCTAAGCCTAAACCGAAACCTAACACAAGCCCTAACCCTGATGCTAATCCATAATCTAGCTGTAACCTTATCCCTAGCCCTAAAACAAAACCAACCTATATCTCTATCCATTAACCTAAACCAAACCCTAACCGTACAACTAGTACTAACTTTAGCCCTAATTTTAGTTCTAACCCTAATCTTAAAACCAACCCTGACTCTGACACTGACCCTAATGATAACTCTTGGTCTAAACATCACCCTTAGCCTAAACATAATCTTAACCATAGACCTAGCCCTAACCCTAACCCTAAAACTAGCACTAATTGCAATACCAGTTCTTACATTACCATAGCCCTAATCCTAGCCCTAACTGAACCCAAAACCAAGCCCTAATCAGAGCCTTAACCCTAGCTTAAAACCTAACCCTAAACCTAACCCTAACCCAGAACATAGCCCTAAACTTACCTTAAACCTAGCCAGGATTCTAACCATAACCCTAAACCTATCACTAGCTCTAAAACTCTCCAATACCCTAACCATAACCATAACTCTAATGGTAACCCTAGGCCTAACCCTAAGCTTATTTTAATCCTAAACTATTTCATTAACCTAAACATAACCTGAACCCTAAATCTAACCCTATCATTACCCTAACTCTAACTCTAATGCTAATTCAAGCCCTAACCCTAAACCTTAACCCAACACAAACCCTAACTCTGTCCCTTCCCATGATAATGTACCTAGCTCTAACCCTGACCCTACCCCTAAACCTAACCCTTATCTAACCCTAAAACTATCCCTCACCATAATCCTAGACCTGACATTGGCCCTAGCCATAATTCTAGCCCTAAACTTAACACAAAACAAACCCATAACCCTACTCCTAATCCTAGCCCTAATCCTATCCATAACCCTAGACCTAAATTTAGTTCTAACCATATAAATTACTCTAAACATAACCCTAATTATACTGCTAACCCTAGGCGTAAATATAACCCTATCCCTAAGACTAACCCTATCCTAAGCCTAACCCTATCCATTATGCTAAATCTAACCTGATCCCTAAACCAAACACTATCATTACCCTAACCCTAAACCTAACCCTAATGCTAATTCGAGCCACAAACCTAAACCCTAACCGAAAAAAATACCCTAAACCTGACCCTGACCCTATTAATATCCCTAGCTCTAAATTTGACCCCTACCCAAAACCTAACACACTAAACATAGCCATAAACCTAACCCTAAAATTATTTCTAACCATAATGCTAGATCTCACATTCGCCCTAACACTACTCCTAGCCTTAACCCTAACACAAAAACTAGACCTCATCATAGCCCTAAACCTAGCCTTAATCATAACTCTAATGAACCTAGCCCTAATCCTAATTCTAACCTTCACCCTAGCACTATTCCTAGCTCTAACCCCACCATTTACACTAAACCTAACCCTAAGCCTAAAACTAACCCTAGGCCTAAACATAACCATAAACCTAGCCCTATTATTAGCCCTAATTAAGCCCTATACCTAACCAAACACTAAGCATAGCTGAAAGACTAACTCTCACTCTCACCCTAGCCCTATTCCTAATTCTAACCCTATCCCTTACCATAACCCTCCTAGCCATAATCCAAGACCTAACAGTAACCCTATCCTTAGGCCTAGACCTAACCCGAGATTTAATCCTAAATCGAAATCTAAATTTAACACTAAGCCTAAACCTAAACCTAACACTAGCCCTAAACCTAATGCTAAGCCTAAAACTAGCCCTAACCATAGCCCTAGCCCTAAAACAAAACCAAGCCATAGCCCTAACTTTAAAACTTCATCTAAACCAAAACATAACCCTACTCCTAGCCCTAACCCTAGACCTAATTCAAGTCCAAACACTAACCCTAAAACTAATCTGACCTTGAATTTGACCCTAACACTAACCCTAGCTCTAAATGTTATACCTAACTCTACCAGTAGACCTAGTCCTAACCCTAATCCTATAACTAGCTCAAATCATAACCCTAGAACATACATTGGCCATAACTCTAAAACTAGCCCTAACTCTAACCAAAACTTAGCCTTAATGCAAGACCTAACCATAGCTTTAACCCTAAACCTAAACCGAACACTAGCCCTAATACTAACCCTAAACATAGCCCTAAACCCAGTTCTAATCCTATCACTTACCCTAAGCTAACCCTATCCATAATGCTAACCCTAGGCCTAACCCTAATCCTTAGCCTAACCCAAACCCTCACCCTATTACTAGTCCTAACACTAGCCCTCACTCTATCTCCAACCATAACCCAGACACTAAACCTAACACTGACACTTATTCTGACCCTAAAGGTGACTGTACGTCTAAACCTGATCTTAACTATGAACCGAACCCTAACACTAGCACTAGCAATAAACCTATACCTAAACCTAACCCTAACACTAGCCCTAGACCTAAACCTAATCCTAACTCTAGCCATATCTCTAGCAGTAGACCTAAACAAAAACCTAGCCCTAACCCTAATGATAAACCTTAACCTATCACAAACACTAAACCCTTTCCCTAGACCTAACTCTAGTGATAATTCTGGGTTTAACCATAACCCTAACTATAACCCAAACACTGACCCTGACTCTATCACTAACCCTAGCTCTAAACATCACACTAATGGTAACCCTAACCCTAACACTTGATCTAGCAGTAACACTTACCCAAAAAGTAGCCCTAATCATAACCCTGGTTTATACATTAGTTGTAGGCCTAACACTAGCCCCAACCTATCCCAAAACCTGACCGTAAGCTGAGCGCTAACCCTTGTTTTAACCCTAACCCTAAAAATAGCCCTAATCCATATCCTAACCCTAGATCTAACCCTAGCATTTACCCTATCCATTACCTTAAACTAAACCCTAAACCTAATGTTAACCCTAGTCCTAACCCTAATCCATAGCCAAACCCAAACCCTAATCCTATTACTAGTTATAACCATATCCTTCATTTCAGCTCTAACTCTAACCCAAAATCAAAACCTAACCCTGACACTTATTCTGACCCTAACACTAACTGCAGGTATAAACCTGACCCTTATCCAAAACCGAACCCTAACATTAGCCCTACCAGTAATCATATACTTAATACTAAACCTTACACTAGCCCTAGACTTAAACCTAACCCTAAATCTAGCCATATCTCTAACCCTAGACCTGAACAACAACCTAGCCCTAGCCCTAACAATAACCCTTAACCTAACCCAAACACTAACCCTACCCCTAGAATTAAACCTAATCCTAATTCTGGCACTAAACCAACACTAACTCTAACCTGAACACTGGCCATGACCCTAATATAATGCTAGCTCCAAATCTCACCCTAAAAAAATACACTAATCCTAACACTAGACCTAGCCATAATCCTAACCCTAAAACTAGCCCTAATAATAACCCTACCTCTTACATTACCCATGGTCCTAACCCTAGTTCTAAACTAACACAAAACCAAGCCCTAATTTTAGGCCTGAACATAGCCCTAATTGTAACCCTAAACCTAACCCTAGCCCTAACCCTAACCCTAAGCCTCACTTTAGACCTAACCCTAGCTCAAAGCCTAGCCTTTACCCTTAACATAACCCTAGCCCTTTCCCAAACCCTAACCTAACACTAGCCCTAATAATAACATTTACCATAGCCCTAAATATAGCTCTAATTATATCAACTACCCTAACTCTAGCTCTTATCCTAATGATAACCCTAGCCCTAACCCTAGCTCTAATTCTATCCATTACCCTAACCATAATCCTAATCCTAATGCTAACCCTAGGCTTAACCCTAACTCTATTGCAATCCCTAAAACTATCCATTGCCCTAAAACTAAGCTGAACCCTAATCCTAGCCTATTCATTACCATAACCCTAACTCTAACCCGAATGCTAATTCCAGCCTAAACCTAAACCTTAACCTTAACCAAACCTTAAGGCAAACACTGACCCTAATAATACACAAAGCTGTAAACTTGACCCTCACCCTAAATCTAACCCCTACACTAGACCTAACCATGAACATAAACCAAAACCTATCTCTAACTGTAACCCTAGACCTGACATTAGCCCTAGCCCTAATCCTAACCCTAACCCTAACATGAACACTAGCTCTCATCCTAGCCCAGAACCTAGCCTTAATCATAACCCTAACACTAATTCTAACTCTTTCCCAAGCCCTAAATCTATATATAACCCCATTGCTTATGCTAAACCTAAAACAAACCCTAACGCTTACACTAAACCTAGCCCTAACATTAACCCTAGGACTAACCCTAACACTAACCCTAGTCCTAATTCTAAACCTAACAATAATCCTAGCTTTAAGACTAACTATAACTCTCACCTTACCCCTAGCCCTAATTCTAACCCTATCACTTACGGTAACCTTATTCCTATCCATAGCCTAGAATAACCCTAGCCCTAATCTTACATCTTTCCTTAACCCTAGATCTATACCTAACTTTAAAACTAACCGTAATTCTACAATTAAAGCTAACCCTAACACTAGCTCTAACCCTAATGCTAATTTTAAAACTAGCCCTAAACATAGGCTTAGCCCTAAAACAAAACTGAGCCATAACACTAACCCTAAACTTTTACCGAAATAAAACCCTAACCTTCTATCTATCCCTAAGTCTAGCCCAAAATTGAGTCCTAATCTTAACCCTAAATCTACCCCTATACCTGTCTCTGACATTAACACTAACCCTACTACTAAACATCACCCTAAACCTAAACCTTAACCTATCACTAGACCTGGCCCTACCCCTAAATCTAAAACTAGTTCTAATCATAATCCTGGATCATACATTAGCCATAACTTTAAACCTAATGATAACCGAAACCTAGCCCAATTCTGATACCTAACCCTAGCTTTCACTCTAACCCTAACCCTAACACTAGCATTAACCCTAACCCGAACCCTAGCTCTAACCCTTGCTATAACTGTATACTTTACCATAGCCAAATCCCAACCATAATGCTAATCCTAGTCCTAAAACTAATCCTTAGCCTAACCCAAACCTTAACCGTATTACTAGTCCTAACCTTAGCCCTCATTCTTGTTATAACCATAACCCAAATTCTAACCCTAACCCTGATCCTTATTCTGACCCTGAACATAAACCAAACCCTAACACTAGCCCTACACATAACCCTATATCTAAACCTAACCCTAACACTAGCTCTAGATTAAACCTAATCCTAAATCTAGCAATATCTCAACCAAGACCTAAACAAAAACCTAGCCATAGTTCTAATGATAACCATTAACCTAAGCCAAACACTAACCTTACCTCTAGAACTAACCAATCCTAATTCTGGCTCTTTCCCTAACACTCACCATAATCCAAATACAGACCCTGACACTAACAATAACCTTAGCTATAAAACTGACCCTAACCAAAACCTAAACCTAACACTAGACCTAGCCATAACTGTAAACATAACTCTTACATTACCATAGCTCTAAAACTAGCTGTAAACCTAACACAAAACCTAGCCCTAATTCTAGGCCTAAATGTAGCCCAAAGTGTAAAACTAACACTAACCTAACCTTATCCCTTACCCTAATCCTACCCCTCACACTAACCCTAACCCTCGCCTTAGACCTAACCCTAGATAAAACCCAAAACAGAACCCTAAACATAATTCTATCCCTATCCCTAAACCTAATGCTAATCCTAGCCCTAATTATAATGTTAACACTAGCCCTAATACTATCTCTAAAATTTTCCATTACCTTAAATCAAACCTTAACCCTAATGATAACCCTATCTCTAATCCTATTGTAAACCTAATCCTAGACCTAACCCTAAACCTAATACTCATTGTAGCCTTAACCCTAGATGAAACTCTAACCCTTACTCTAACACTAACCCTAGCCCAAACCATAACACTAACCCTAAACCTAAAACTACCCCAAACCCTAAACTGACATCTAACCCCAAACATTACCCTAACTCAAATGATAATCTTAGCCCTAACCTTAACACTAACCCTAAACCTAAAGCTACCTTTACCCTCACCTGACATCTAACCCTATCCATTAACCTAACTCTAAATATAACCTGAGCCCTAACTCTAAAACTAACCCTAACCTTAACCGTAAATCTAACCCTAGACATAATCCTGAACCCAACCTTCACCCTAGCACTAACCCTTGCTCAAAACCTAACCTGTACCCTAAACCTAATCCAAACCCTAAACCTAGCCCTAGCCCTAACCCTGACTCCAGCCCTAATCCTATCCAAAACCCTAGCCCTAAACCTAGCTCTATTGCTACTCATTACCCTAACAATAACCTTAACCCAAATGCTAACCCTAGGCCTAACCCTAACCCTATCACTAACCCTAACCCTATCACTAACCCTAACCCTACCAATTATCCTAATCTTAACCTGAATTCTAAACCTAAACCTATCCATAAACCTAACCCTAATTCTAACTCTAACACTAATTTGAGCCCTAACCTTAATAATTAACCTAACACAAGCCCGAAACCTGACCCTAACCCTAAAAATACACCTTACTCTTAACATGGGCCTTACACTAAACCTAACATTAGACCTAGCCATGAACCTAACACTATAACGATCCCTAGCTGTAACCCTAAACCTGACATTATCCATTTCCCTAAAACTTGTCCTAACGATAACACAAACCCTAACCGTCATCCTAACCACAAATCAACCCTTAATTGTAACACAAACCTAACTGTAGACCTAAACTTAATTCTAATCATTGCCCTAGCCCTAAACTTATCTATAACCCCATCCCTTTCCCTAAACCTAACCCTAAACCTAATCTTAAACATAGCCCTAACACTAAGCCTAATCCTAACAACAATCCTAGACATATTCTTTGCCCTAATATAGCCCTAAACTTAACCCTAACCCTAGTCTTAAGACTAAATCTAACTATCACCCTAGCTCTATTCCTAGTTCTAACCCTATCCCTTACCATAACCAAAACACTAGACCTAACCTTAGACCTAACCCTAGCCATAGCCCTAGCACTAAAATTAATCATAACTCTAAATGTACGCCTAAGCCTAAACTCACCCTATCACTAGCAATAACACTAACATTAATCATAAGACTCCACTTAACTTTAGCCTTAGCCCTAAAATGTAACGAGCCATAGCACTAACCCTAACTCTTAACATAAACCAAATCCTAACCTTACATCTAGCCCTAAGCCTCCCCTAATTCGAGTCCTATCCCCAACCCTAAAACTAACCCTGACCCTGACTCTGAACCCAACACTAACCCTAGCTCAAAACATCACCCTAAACTTAAATCTAACCATAAAACTAGACTTAACCATAATCGTAACCCTAAAATTGACCCCAATCATAACACTAGTTCTTACATTAGATGTATCCTTAACACTAGCCCTAATGTAACCCAAAATCTAGTCCTAATGTGAGCCCTAATCCTAGCTTTAACGCTAACTCTAAAACTCACACAAGTCCTAACCCTTACCCTAAACCTAACCCTAACTTTAATCCTTGCACTAATCCTAAACCTAACACTAACTCTAACACTAACACTAACCATAAACCTAGCCCTAACCCTAGCTCTAACCCTATCCATTACCCTAACCCTAACCCTAATCCTAACCCTAATGCTAACCTTCGGCCTAACCCTAACACTTTCACCAACCCTAAACTATCCATTACCCTAAACATAACCCTAATCCTAAACCTATCGAAACACTCAACTTAGACATAACACTAACCCTAAAACTAGCCCTAATTGTAATCCTAGTTCTTACATTAGCTGTAGCCCTAAAGCTAATACAAAACATAGCCTAGCCCTAATCCAAGCTCTAACCCTAGCTTTAACCCTAACCCAAAACCTAACCTTAGCCCTAACCCTAAACCTATCCATAGCACTAACACTATCTGTTACACTAAGCCAAACTCTAACCCTAAAGCTACCTTCGTCCTAAACCTAATTCTTGGACTAACCCTAAACCTAACTTAGTTATGGTTAGGTTTAGGGTCAGTGTTAGGTTCAGGATTAGGGTTTGATTTACGATTGGGCTTAGTGGAATGGTTAGTGTTACGGTTCATGTAAAGTTAGGGTTAGGGTTAGTGTCAGGGTTATTGTTAGGTTTAGGATTATGGTTAGGATTAGTTAACATTAGGTTACCTAATTAGGGTTAAGGTTAGGGTTAGGGTTAGTGTATGGTTAGTGTTACGGTTAGGGTTAGGGTTAGGTATAGGTTTAGTGTTAGGTTTAGTATTAGGTTTAGGGTTAGTGTTAGGTTTAGGTTTAAGGTTAGGGTTCGTGTTAGGGTTACCATTAGGGTTAGTGTTAAGGTTAATGTTAGGGTTATGGTTTGTGTTAATTTTATGGTTAGGGTTACTGTTAGGGTTAGGGATGGTGTTTGTTTTAGTTTTAGGGTAAGTGTTAGCGTTATGTTTAGTGTTAGGTTTAAGGTTAGGGTTTGGGTTAGGGTTAGGGTTAGTGGTAAGATTAGGGTAAGGGTTTGTGTTACAGTTAAGTTTAGGTTAAGGTTTAGTGTGATTGTTAGTGATATGGTTAGTGTTAGTTTTAGGGTTAGGGTTAGGATTAGGGTTAGGTGTTAAGTTTAATGAGAGGTTTAGGATTAGGGTTATTGTTGGAGTTAAGGTTAGGTTTAGGGTTAGTGCTCTGGTTAGGGTTATAGTTAGGGTTAGGTTTAGAGTTAGGGTTAAGTGTAGGGTTACACTTAGTGTTATTAAGAGTTAGGGTTAGGGTTAGGTTTCTCATTAGGTTTAGGGTTAATTTTAGAGTTAGGGTTAGGGTTAGGTTTAAAGTACAGTTAGGTATAAAGTTAGGGTTTGTGTTAGGGTTAGTGTTAGGGTTAGGTTTCAGGTAACTGTTAGTGTTAGGATTAGGTTTTGTGTTAGGTTTAGGAGTAGGGATATGGTTAGGGTTTTGGTTAAGTTTAATGTTAGGGTTCCGGTTAGCGTTTGGTTTAGGTTTAGGCTTAGGTTTAGGTTAGGGTTAGGGTTAGGGTAGGATTAGGATTAGGTTTAGGTTTAGGGTTAGGTTAGAGTTTGAGTTAGAGTTAGGGATCGGGTTTTGGTTAGGTTTAGGGTTAGTGTAGGTTTAGGTGAAGGTTTAGGTTTCGGGTTAGTGTTAGGGTTTATTTTAGGTTTAGGGTTTGGGTTAGTGTTTTGTTTAGGGTTAAGGTTAGGTTGATGGTTAGGGATAAAGTTACTGTTAGGGTTAGGTTTAGGGTTAGGGTTAGGTTAAGGTTTAGGGTTAGGTTAAGTGTTAGTGTTAGGGTTAGAGTTATAGTTAGTGTTAGGCTTAGGTTAGGTTAGGGTTAGTGTTAGGGTTAGTGAAAAGTTTAGTGTTAGGGTTAGAGTTAGGGTTAGTGTTAAGGTTTGCCTTAGGATTAGTGTTTGGGTTAGTGTTAGAATAAGGGTTAGGTAAGGGTGAGGGTTAGGTTTAGATAAGGGTCAGGGTTATGGCTTAGGTTAGGGTTTTATTTAGGGTTAGGTTTAGGGTTAGTATTAGGGTTAGTGAAAAGTTTAGTGATAGGGTTAGAGTGATGATTAGTGTTAGGTTTTGCCTTAGTGTTGGGGTTAGTGTTTGGGTTAGGGTTAAGGTAAGGTTTAGGTAAGGGTGAGAGTTAGGTTTAGATAAGGGTCAGGGTAATGGTTTGGGTTAGGGTTTTTCTAGGTTTAGGTTTAGGGTTAGTGTTAGTGTTAGGGTTAGGGTTAGAGTTAGTGTTAGGATTAGGTTTAGGGTTAGTTTTAGTGTTAGGGTTAGGATTACAGTTAAATTTAGGGTTATGGTTAGGGTTAGTGTTAGGTTTAGGGTTCGTGTTAGGTTTAGGTTTAGTGTTAGGGAAAGGGTTAGTGTTAGGGTTAGAGTTAGGATTAGTGTTTGGGTTTGTGTTTGTGTTACGTTTAGGGTTAGTATTAGGGTTAGCTTTAGGCATATGGTGAGATTTAAAGTTAGTATTAGCATTTCTGTTAGTGTTAGGGTTAGGGTCACGGTTAGGGTTAATGTTAGTGTTAAGGTTAGGGTAAGGTTTAGGGTTAGTATTAAGGTTAGGGTTAGTGTTTGGTTGAGGCTTAGGCTTAGTGTTATGGTTAGGTTTAGGGATCATGTTAGGATTAGGGTTAGGGTTAATGTTAGGGTTAGTGTTCTGGTTAGAGTTAGGGTTATTGTTAAATAAGGGTTATCATTATGGTTTGGTTAGGGTTGGCATGGATGTGTTATAGTTTGTGTTAGGTTTAGGTTTAGGGTTAGTGTTAGATTTAAGGTTAGTTTAGGGTTAGGGTTAGGTTTAGGGTTAGTTTTAAGGTTAGGGTTATAATTATGGTTATTGTTAGGTTTACGGTATATTTTTAGTGTTAGTGTTACGGTTAGTGTTAGGGTTAGGGATAGGTTTAGGGTTAGTGTTAGGGTTAGCATTAGGTTTAGGGTTAGGATTAGGTTTAGGGTTAGTGTTAGGGTTAGGGTTAGTGTTAGGGTTCATGATAGGGTAACAGTTGGGCTTATTATTAGGGTTCATGTTAGGGTTTGGTTTAGGGTTATTGATAGTTTTAGGTTTAGGTTTAGGGTTAAGTTTAGTGTTACTTTTAGGGTTAGGGTTAGGTTTAGTATTAGTGTATTAGTTAGGGTTAGAGCTAGGTTTAGGGATAATGTTAGCGTTAGGGTTAGGGTTGGGTGAGGTTTAGGGTTAATATCAGCGTTCTGGTTAGTGTTAGGTTTAAGTATATGATTATGGTTAGGGTTTGTGTTAGGTTTGTGTTTAGGGTTAGAATTAGTTTTAGGGTTCAAGTTAGAGTTAGGGTTATGGTTAGTGTTAGGTTAAGATTAGGTTTATGGCTTGTGATATGGTTAGGAATAGGGTTAGGTTTAGGGTTATGGTTTGGGTTAGTGCTATGTTTAGGGTTAGGGTTAGGTTTAGGGTTTTGGTTAGTTTTAGAGTTAGGGTTTGTGTAGGTTTAGGGTTACAGTTAGGATTAGGTTTAGGGTTAGTGTTAGGGTTAGGTTTAGGGCTAGGATTAGTTTTACTAATAGGGTTACAGTTAGGGATAATGTTAGGTTTACGGCTAGGGTTTGTGTTAGGGTTAGGATTAGGGTTAGTGTCATGGTTAGGTTTAGTGTTCAAGTTATAGTTAGTGTTAGGTTTACAGTTAGGTTTAGGTATAGTCTTAGAGTTAGGGATAGGTTTAGGTTTACTTTTAGGGTTAGGGTTAGAGTTAAGTTTAGTGTTATGTTTAGGGTTAGGGTTAGGAATAGTGTTATGTTTAGGGTTAGTTTTAGCTTTATTTTTATGGTTAGTGTTAGGGTTAGCATTAGGTAAAGGATAGTGATAGGGTTGGGTTAGGTTTAGGTTTAAGGTTTGGGTTAGGGTTTGAGTTATTGTTAGTGTGAGGATTAGGGTTAGGGTTAGGTGTAGGGTTAGGTTTAGGGTTAGTGTTAGGGTGAGCATTAGGGTTAGGTTTAGAATTAGTGTTAGAGTTAGTGTTAGGGTTAGGTTTAGGGTTAGGGTAAGATTTAGTGTTAGGGTTAGGGTTATCGCTTGGTTTAGGGTTAGGGTTAGGATAAGGTTTAGGGTTAGGTTTTGGTTTAAGTTTAGGTTTAGTGTTAGGGTTTGGTTTAGGATTAGGATTAGTGTTAGTGTTAGGGTTAGATTATGGTTAGTTTTAGGTTTAGTGTTAGGGTTTGTGTTATGGTTAGGTTTAGTATTAGGCTTAGGGTTAGAGTTCAAATTAAGATTAGGGTTAGGGTTAGGGTTAATGCTAGTGTTAGCTATGGTCAGGATTAGGGTTATTGTTAGGGTTAGGGTTCGGATTAGAGTTGTGGGAAGTGTTAGGTTTAGTGTGACTGTAAGTGTTAGGATTAGGGTTAGGTTTAAGGTTAGTGATAGGGTAGGGTTAGAGTTATGGAAAGGGTTAGGTTTAGGTTTAGTGTTACATTTAGGGTTAGGGTTAGGCTTAGTGTTAGGATGATGATTAGGGTTCGTGTTAGGATTAGAGTTATGATGAGTGTTAGGTTTAGGGTTAGGGTTAGTTTTAGTGTTTGGGTTTGGGATAGGGATAGGATTATGGATAGAGTTAGGTTTAGGGTTAGTTTTACCTTTAGTTTTATGGTTCATGTTAGGGTTAGTGTTCGGTTTAGTTAATGGTTATGGTTAGGGTTTATGTAGGTTTAGTGTTAAGGTTTGGGTTATGGTTTGTGTTAGGGTTAGGTTTAGGGTTAGGGTTAGGATTATGGTTAGATGTAGGGTTAGGGTTAGGGTTAGTGTTAGGTTTAGAGTTAGGATTAGGTTTAGAATTAGTTTTAGGGTGAGTGTTAGGATTAGTGTTAGTGTTAGGTTTAGGGTAAGTTCTAGTGTTAGTGTTAGAAGTAGGGTTAATATTAAGGATAGGGTTAAGGTTTGGGTAAGTGCTCAGGTTAGTGTTACTGTTAGGGTAAGGTTTAGGGTTAGGGTTAGGCTTAGGTTTAATGTTAGGTTTAGTGTTTGAGTTAGGGTTAGGATGAATGTTAGGGTTAGACTTAGGGTTAGGGTTAGTTTTATTGTTTGGCATAGGGTTAGTGTAAGGGTTATGGATAGTGTTAGGGTGAAAGATAGGTTTAGAGTGACTGTTAGGCTTATGTTGAGGGTTAGTATTACATTTAGGGTTAGGGTTAGGTTTAGAGTTAGTGTTAGGGTTAGGGTTAGCGATATGGTTAGTGTTAGGATAAGTGATAGTGTTAGAGTTAGTTTTCAGCTTAAGTTTAGGTTTAGGGTTAGGGTTAGTGTTACTGTAAGGTTAGGTTAGGGTTAGGGTTAATGTTAGTATCCGGGTTACGGTTAGGGTTAGTGTTAGTGAATGGTTTAGGGTTATGTTTAGGGTTAATGTTAGTGATAGGGTTAGGGTTGCAGTTAGGGTTAGTGTTCGGGTTAGGGTTAAGATTTGTGTTACAGTTAGTGGTAGTGTTAGAGATACGGTTAAGTTAGTGTTAGGGTTAATGTTAGTGTTAGGGTTATGGTTAGGGTTCGTGTTAGGTTTAGGGTTAAGTTTAGGGTTAGGGTAACTGTTAGGTTTAGGGTTACGGCTACGAAAAGAGTGTTAGTGTTAGTGTTAGTATTATGGTTAGGGTTAGTGTTAGGTTTAGGGTTAAAGTTAAATTTAGGGTTAGTGTTAGGGTTAGTGTTACAGTTTGTGTTAGGGTAAGGGTTAGGTTTAGGGTTACGGTTATGGTTAGGATTTGGGATATGGTTAGGTTTAGAGTTAGGGTTAGGTTCAATTTAGTGTTAGGGTTAGGGTTAACATTCATGTTAGGGTTAGATTTAGAGTTAGGTTTAGGGTTGTGTTTATTGTTAGGGTTATCATTAGATTTAGGTTAAGTTTAGTTTCAGGATTAGTGTTAGGATTACGGTAAGGGTAAGGTTTAGGTTTTGTTTAGGGTGTTAGGTTAGGGTTAGGATTATCATTATCATTAGTGTTTGTGTTAGGGTTAGGTTAGGGTTAGAGTTATGGTTACTGTTAGGGTTATTGTTATGTTTGGGGTTAGTAAAAGTGTTAGGGTTAGTGTTAGGGTTAGGGATATTTTTTTTGTGTTAGGGTTAGCGATAGAGTTAGGGTTACAGTTAGAATTAGGGTTAGAGTTAGTGTTAGAATTAGTGTTAGGGCTAGTGTTAGGGATAAGGTTAGGGTTAGCTATAGTCTTAATGTTCGGGATAGGTTTAGGGTTAGGGTTAGGTGTAGGGTAAGTGAAAGTGTTTGTGTTAGTGTTAGGGTTAGTGTTAAGGGTAGTGTTAGTGATAGGGTAACGGTTAAAATTAGGATTAGATTTAGGATTAGTGTTAGGCTTAGGGTTAGGTTTATGGTTAGTGTTAGGTTTAGGGTTAGGGATCATGTTAGTGGTAGAGTTAGTGTTAGTGTTAGGGTTAGTGTTAGGGTTATGTTTAGGGTTATTGTTAGGGTTAGGTTTAGGTTTAGGTTTAGGGTTAGGGTTAGTGTTACTGTTAGGGTTAGGCTTAATTTTAATGTTTGGGTTAGGGATAGTGTTAGGTTAGTTTTAGTTTCAGGGTTAGGGTTAGTTATAGTGTGAGGTTTAGGGTTAGTATTAGCATTCAGATTGGGGTTAGGTTGAGGGTTAGGGTTAGGATTATGGTTAGGGTTAGGGTTAGAGTTAGGGTTAGGTTTAAAGTTAGGATTAAGATTAGGGTTAGGGTTTGTGTAAGGGTTAGGGTTAATGTTGGTGTTTGAGTTAGTATTAGGGTAATGGTTAGGGTGAGCGTTAGGGTTAGTGTTAGGTTTAGGGTTAGAATTTGGCTTAGGTTTAGGGTTGTTGGTAGGATTAGGTTTAGGGTTTATTTTAAGGTTATGTTTATGTTTAGGTTAGGGTTAGTGTTAGGGTTAGGTTAGTGTTAGGGTTAGGGATAGTGTTAAGTTTATGGATAGTTTAAGGGTTAGGGATAGTTTTAGGTTAGGTTTAGGTTTAGGTTTAGTGTTATGGTAAGGGTTAGGTTTAGGTTTAAGTTTGGTGATAGGGTTAGTGTTAGGGTTAGGTTTAGTTTTAGAGTTTGTGTTAGGGTTAGGGTTAATGTTAGTGTTAGGTTTAGGCTTTGTGTTAGGGTCAAGGTTAGGTTTTTGGTTTCAGTTATGATTAGGGTTAGTTTAGTGTTAGGATTAGGATTTGGGTTAGTGATATGGTTAGGGTTAGGGTTAGTGTTTCATTTAGGGTTAGGGTTAGGTTTAATGTTAGTGTTAGAGTTAGGGTTAGGGTTAGTATTAAGTTCAGGTTTAGGGTTAGTTTTAGTGACATGGTTAGTGTTAAGTTTAGGATTCGTGTTAGTGTTAGGGTTATGGTTAGTTTTAGGGTTAGGGTTAGTCTTAGGGTTAGGGTTATTGTAGGTTTAGGGTTAGGGTTAGATTAGTGAGATAATTAGGATTAGGGTTTTGGTTAGGTTTCCTGTTAGGGTTATGTTTAGGGTTAGTGTTAGGTTTAGGATTAGGATTAGGTTTACGTTTAGTGTTAGGCTTAGTGTTAGGGTTCGTGTTAGGTTTAGGATTAATGTTATTGATTGGGTTAGGTTTAGGTAAGGGTTACATTTAGGGTTGGTGTTAGGTTTAGGTTTAGTGTTAGGATTAGGTTTAGTGTTAGGGTTAATGTTAGTGTTGGGGTTATGGTTAAGTTTATATATACTCTGAGGTTTAGAGATAGGTTTAGGGTTAGTGTTAGGGTTACGTTTAGTGTTACGGTTAGAGTTAGGTTTAGGTTTAGGTTTAGTGTTAGGGTTAGGGTTAGGGTAAGTTAAGGGTTAGGGTTAAGGTTGGGTTAGGTTTAGTTTTATGGTTTGGGTCAGGGTTTGTGTTAGGATTAGGGTTAGGGTTAGATCTAGGGTTAAAGTTAGGTTTAGAATTAGGGTTAGAGTTAGGGTTAGTGTTAGAATTAAAGTTAGGGTAAGGTTTAGAATTAGTGTTAGGGTAAGGGTGAGGGTTAGTGTAAGTTTTAGGGTTACTGTTAGGGTTAGGGTAAGTGTTAGGGTTAGTGTTAGGGTTAGGATTAGGGTTAGTGCTCAGGTTAGGTTTAGGGTAATTTTGAGGGTTAGGCTTAGGTTTAGGTTTAAGGTTAGGTTTAGTGTTAGGGTTTGGTATAGGTTTAGAGTGAGGGTTAGTGTTAGGATTAGTTTAGGTTTAGTTTTAGGCTTAGTGTTAGGGTTTATGTTAGGGTAATGGTTAGTATTAGTGCTAGTTTTACAGTTCAGATTAGGGTTAGGTTTAGTGTTAGGGTAAGTGTTACGGTTAGGGTTAGGGTTAGTGTTAATGTTAGTGTTAGAGTTATGATAAGGGATAGCTTTAGAGTCAGTGTTAGGATTAGGGATAGTGTTAGGCTTAGTGTTAGGGTTAAGGTTAGGGTTCGTGTTAGGATTAGAGTTAGGGTGAGTGTTAGGGTGAGTGTTGTGGTTAGGGTTCAGGTTAGGGTTAGGTTTAGTTTTAGTGGTTGAGTTATAGTTAGGGGGTTAGGGTTATGGATAGTGTTAGGGTTAGGAATAGATTTAGGGTAAGTTTTAGCATGAGGTTCAGGGTTAATATTATGGTTAGGGTTGGTGTTAATTTTAGGGTTAGTGCTAGGGTTAGGTTTAGGGACAGGTTTAGTGTTAGGATGAGGGTTAGTTTTAGGGTTAGTGTTAAGTTTATGTTTAGTTTTAGTGTTAGGTTTAGTGTTCCCTTTAGGTTAAGGTTAGTGTTAGTGATAGGGTTAGGGTTCGGGTTAGGGTCAGTGTTTGGGTTAGGATTATTGTTAGGGTTATGGTTGGTGTTAGGGATAGGGGTAATATTAGTGTTAGGGTTAATGTTAGGGTTAGGGTGAGGTTCAGGTTCAGGGTAAGTGTGATGGTTAGGATTATGGTTACAGATAGAAGTAGTGTTAGGGATGGGGTTATTGTTATGGTTAGTGTTAAATTTGTATTAGGGTGAAGTTTAGGTTTAGGGTTATAGTTATGTTTATGGTTAGGATTCAGGTTAGGGTTAAGTTTAGGATTAGAGTTGGGGTTCATGCTAAAGTTATGGTTAAGGTTAGATTTAAGGTTCGTGTTAGAGATATGTTTAGGGTTAGTGTTATGTTTAGTTTAGATTTAGGGTTAGGTTTAGGGTTAGGATTAATGCTTTTGTTAGGATTAGTATTAGTTTGAGTTCTAGTGTTAGGATTAAGGTTAGGGATAGGGTGAGGTTTAGGGTTAGTATTAGCGTTCAGGTTAGGTTTAGATATAGGGTTAGGGTTTGGGTAAGTGTTAGGTTTAGGGTTAGGGTTAGGGTTAAAGTTAGGGTTACAGTTAAGGTTAGTGTTAGAGTTAAGATTAGTTCTATGTTTGTGTAAGGGTTAGGGTTAGGGTTAGAGTTATGGTTAGGGTTAGGGTTGGTGTTAGGGTTAGTATTAGTGTAATGGTTAGGGTTAAGGTTAAAATTAGTGTTAGGGTTAGGGTTAGAATTTGAGTTAGGGTTAGTGTGAGTGGTAGGATAAGGTTTAGGGTTTGGGTTAGTGTTAGGTTTAGGGTTAGGATTAGGGTTGGGGTTAGAGTTAGGATTAGGGTTAAGGATAGTGTTAAGGTTAGTGATACTTTTAGGGTTAAGGTTAGTGTTAGGTTTAGGTTTAGGTTTGGTGTTAGGGTAAGGGTTAGGGTTAGTGTTAGGTTAGGGTTAGTGCTCAGTTTAGGGTAAGGGTTAGGGTAAGGTTTAGGGTTAGGTTTAGGTTTAAGTTTAAGGTTATATTTAGTGTTAGGTTTCGGCTTAGGGTTAGCATTAGGGTTAGTGTTAGAGTTAGGTTGGGCTTAGTTTTTAGTTTTAGTGTTAGGGTTTGTGTTAGGGTAAGAGTTACAGTTCGGATTACATTTTGGGTTAGGGTTAGGGTTAGTGTTAGGGTTAGGGTTAGAATTAGAGTTATGGTAAGGGTTAGTTTTAGGGTTAGTGTTAGAGTTAGGGATATAATTAGTGTTAGTGTTATGCTTAGCCTTAGGGTTTGTGTTAGGGTTAGGGTTAGGGTGTGTGTTAGGGTTAGGGATAGGGTTAGGTTTAGGGTTGGGTTAGTTTTAGTGTTTGGGTTAGTGTTAGGTTTAGGGTTATGGATAGTATTAGGTTTAGGGATAGTTTTAGGTTTAATGTTAGGCTTATGTTTAGGGTTAGTGTTATTGATAGGGTTAGGGTTGGGGTTAGGTTTAGTGTTTGGGT
Organism: Marmota monax; assembly: GCF_021218885.2. Lineage (NCBI taxonomy): Eukaryota > Metazoa > Chordata > Mammalia > Rodentia > Sciuridae > Marmota > Marmota monax. The sequence continues at coordinate 208,000 of NW_026693546.1, forward strand.
TAGGGTTAGTGGTATTGTTAGTGTTAGTGTTAGGTATAGGGTTAAGGTTAGTGTTAGGTTAAGTATTAGGGTTAGGATTATGTTTACAGATAGAGTCAGTGTTAATGTTAGGTTTAGGGTTAGGGTTAATGTTAGGGTTTGGTTTAGAGTTAGGGTTATGTTTAAGGTTAGGGTTAAGGTTAGGGTTAGTCTTAGGTTTAGTCTTAGGGTTTGTGTTAGGGTGAGGTTAGGTTTAGGGTTAGGGTTATGGTTATGGTTGAGATTCAGATTAGGGTTAGTGTTGGTGTACAGTTAGGTTTGGGTTAGTGTTAGTGTTATGGTTTGTGTTGGGATTAAATTTAGGGTTAGATTTAGGGTTAAGTTTATTGTTAGTATTATTGTTAGATTTAGGCTAAGGTTAGTTATAGTTTTAGTGTTAGGGTTAGGGTTAGGATAAGGTTTAGGTTAAGTTTAGGGTTAGGATTAGGTTAGGGTTAGGATTAGGTTAGAGTTAGGATTATGGTTACAGTGAGGATTTGTGTGAGGGTTAGTGTTAATGTTAGGGATAGGGTGAAGTTTAGGGATAGGGTTAGTGTTATGGTTAGGGTCAGGATTTGTGTTAGGGTTAATGTTCATGTTAGGGTTAGGGTTAGGGTTAGTTTTAGTGTTAGAGTTAGGGTTAGGGTTATGTTTAGCAAAAGTGTTAGGGTTAAGGATGTTTAGGGTTAGCAATATTGTTAGTATTAGGTATGTTTAGGGTTACAGTTAGGGTTAGGGTTAGGTTTAGTGTTAGGGTTTGGGTTAACATTAGCTTTAGGGTTAGTGTTAGGGTTTGGATTAAAGTTATTTTAGGCTTAGTGTTAGGGTTGGTGTTAGTATAAATTTTAGGCTTAAAGTTCTGATTAGGGTTAGGGTTACGGTTAGTGTTAGGGTTAGGGTAAGGGTTTGGTTTAGTGTTAGTGTTAGGGTTAGGGTTAAGGTTAGGGTTAGTGATACGGTTAAGTTTAGGATTCGTGTTAGGGTTATGGTTGGGGTGAGTGTTAGGTTTAGGGTTAGGGTTGGGGTTAGGAGTAGGTTTAGTGTTAGTGATTGGGTCAGTGTTATGGTTAGGATTATGGATAGTGTTAGGGTTAGGGATAGGTTTAAGATTAATGTTAGGCATAGGGTGAGGGTTAGTGTTATGGTTAGGGTTCGATTCAGGTTTAGTGTTAGGTTTAGTTTTAGCGTTAGGATTAGTGTTAGAGTAAGTGTTAGGGTTAGGGTTAGTGTTAACTTTACGGTTAGGTTTAGGGTTAGGAGTAGTGTTAATGTTAGTTTAGAGTTAGAATTAGGGTTAGTGTTGGAGTTCCGTTTATGTTTATGATTAGGGTTAGGGTTAGTGATAGGTTTAGAAATATGTTTTGGGTTAGTGTTAGTGATATGGTAGGGGTTAGGGTTAGTGTTAGCGTTATGGTTAGGATTATTGTTAGAATTAGTGTTAGTGTTAGACATGGGGTTAAGTTTCATGTTAGGGTTAGTGTTAGGGTTAGGATAGGGTTAAGGTTATGTTTACGATTAAGGTTTGTGTTAGGGTTAAGGTTAGGGTTTATTTAGGATTAGGTTTAGCGTGAGGGTTAAGGTAAGGGTTAGGTATAGGTTTGGTATTACGGTTTGGGTTAGGGTTAAGATTAGGGTAAGGATAGTGTTAGGGTTATTGATAGTATAGTATATATATATATATATATATATATATATATATATATATATATATATATATATATATAGTTAGTGATAGTATAGAGTTAGTGTTATGGTTAGGGTTATGGTTAGTGTTATGGTTATGGTTAGGTTTAGGGTTAGTGTTAGTGTTAGGTTTAGGGTTATATTTACTGTTAGCCTAAGGGTTAGGTTAGGATTAGTGTTAGGGTTAGGGTTAGGATTAGGGATAGATTTAAAGTTAGGGTTGGATTTAGGTTTAGGGTTAGTTTTAGGATTAGTTTTAGGGTTAGGTTTAGGGTTTGCATTAGGGTTAGTGTTAGGGTTATGGTTATGTTTAAATTAGGTTTAGGGTTAGGGTTAGGGTTAGTGTTATATTTAGGGTTAAGATTAAGTATAGTGTTAGGGTTAGCATTAGGGTTAGGTTTAAGGTTAGAGTTAGGGTTAGCATTAGGCTTAGGGTTAGGGTTAGTTTTAGGTTTAGTGTTATGGTTAGGATTAGTGTTAGTGTTAGCTTTATGATTAAAGTTAGGTTTGGTGTTAGCATTAGGGTTATTGTTAGGTTTAGGGTTAGGTTTTTTTGTTCAAGTTAGGGTAATGTTTAGGGTTAGATAAGGTTTAGGGTTAGGTTTATTGTTAGGTTTAGGGTTAGGAAAAGTGTTAGGGTTAGGTTATGGTTTAAAGTGAGGTTTGGGGCTAGGGTTAGGGTTAGTGTTAGGGTTAGTGTTAAGGTTTGTGTTAGGGTTAGGGTTACAGTCAGGATTAGGGTTAGGGTTAGTGTTAGGGTTAGGTTTAGTGTTGGATTTAGTGTTCGGTTTAGGTTTAGAGTTTGTGTTAAGGTTAGAGTTAGGGTTTAGTGTTAGTGTTAGGGTTATGGTTAGGATTAGGGTTAGTGTTAGGATTAGAGTTAGAGTTTGCATTAGGGTTTGTGTTAGGGTTACAGTTAGTGTTATGTTTAGTTTTAGTGTTAGGGTTATTGTTAATGTTAGGATTAATGTTATTTATTGGGTTAGGTTTAGGGTTAGGTTTACATTTAGGGTTAATGTTAGGGTTAGGGTTCTGGTTCATCTTAGGGTTAAGGTTAGGGTTAGTTTTAGTGTTTGGGTTAGGGTTAGTGTTAGGGTTAGTTTTAGGGTTAGAATTAGTGTTATGGTTATAATTTGGGTTAGGGTTAGGTTTAGTGTTGTGTTCAGGAAAGGGTTTAAAGTAAGTGTTAATATTAGGGTTAGGGTTAGGTTTAGTGTAACAAATAGGGATAGAGTTAACAATAAACCTTAACCTAAACTGAACATTTATCCTACCCCTAAACCTAAACCTAGTCCTGATTCTGGATCTAACCCTAAATGTAACCCTATCCCCAAAACTGACCCTGATTCTAACACTGAATCTAGCTTTAAACCTCAAACTAACCCAAAACCTGGACCTAACACTAGACCTAGCCATAACCCTAACCCTAAAACTAGCCCTAAACATATCCCTAGCTCTTACATTACCCATAGTCCTAACCCTTGCCCTAAACCTAACCCACAACCTAGGCCAAATTCTAGGCCTAAACTTAGCTCTAAGCATAACACTCAGCCTAACCCTAACCTTAAATCTAGCCCTAACCTAAGCCTCACCTTAGACCTAACCCTAGCTCAAAGCCAAACTTTACAGTAAACATAACCCTAGATCTATCCTAACCCCTAACCCTAACCCTAGCCCTAAACCTAACATTAAACCTTGCCTGAAATTTAGCTCTAACCATATCCATTACCCTAACCCTAACCCTTACCCTAATTAAAACCCTATTCCTAACACTAAACCTAAATCTAACCATAAAGGTAAGCCTAGACCTGAACCTAACACTCACCCTAGCCCTAACCCTATCTCAAACACTAACCCTTACTCTAACCTAACTGCTGCAGTCTGGCTGGGCACAATCAGGAGCCACTTGTCAAAAGAAACTAACTTTATTTTTAGAACCACACACGCCAAACAAAACAGCCTCTCAGGAAAAACCCTCAGAGCCTCAACTGCCACCAACGGCTTTTCACAAGCCTCTCTCTCCCACACAAGCTTCTCTCCACCTCCCCCAATCCTCCTGCTCTTGAGGCCGATTGGGTGGGTCATGTGGGCGGAGCCAAAAAAGTCCCCCAATGAGCAGCTCCGTGGTCTGAAAGGGCAGGGAAACAGCCCAATGAGCATCACCGCAGAGGAGCCAATCAGCTAGATGTTGCTGGGGCCGAGGAGCCAATCAGCTAGATGTTGCTGGGGCCGCTATGAGCCAATCCTCAGCCAGCAGCTGGAAGTTTGCTGGCAGCTGGAAGTTTGCTGGGGCCCCTTTGGCTGTGGCTCTCAACACCTAACCATAACCCTAGCCCTAAACATAACATTTACCCTAACCCTAAAACTTACCCTGAATCACACCCTAGCCCTATCCCTAAACTTAGTCCTTATCCTAGCCTTAATCCAAACCATATCCTAGCCCTAACCCTAGCTCTAAACCTATCCATTACACTAAACATAACCCTAACTCTAATGATAAACCTAACCCGATTGCTAAATCTAACCCATTCATTACCCTAAACCTTAACTGAAACCTAAACTAAACCCTATCCTTTGCACTACCCATAAACCTAACCCTAATGCTAATTTGAGCTCTAATCTTAAACCTTTAGCTAAACCAAATGCTAACCCTGACCCTGACTCTGATCCTAATAATAACCATAGCCCTAAAGCTGACCTTTAATCTAAACCTAACTCTTAGACTAGACCTAGCCATAACCTAATCCTAAAACTATCCTTAACTTTAACTGTAGACCTGATATTAGCCCTAGACCTGGTCCTAGCCATAACCCTAAGAGAAACCCTAGCCCTTAACCTAGCCCTAAACCTAGCCTTAATCCTAAACTGAACCATAACCCTGGGCCTAATCCTAATCTAATCCACATCCTAGCCCTAAAGCTAGCTATAACCCCACTCATTCCCCTAAACTTAACCTTAACACCAATGCTAACCCTAACTCTAGCCCAACCCCTTGGTCTAACCCTAACACTAACCCTAGCTTTAATACTAGCTCTAATTTACCCCTAAACCTAACACTAACTTTAGCCCTAATCCTAGCCCTAATTTAGCTCTAACCTTAACACTAACTCTAGCCCTATTTCTAACTCTAATAGAGCTCAAAACCTAACCCTAACACTAACCCTAAGACTACTACTATGACTAACTCTAATTCTCGCCCTAGCCATATCCCTAGTTCTTATCATATTCATTACCATAATCCTAACCCTAGCCCTAACCCTGGATCTAAACCTAACTCTAAATCTAACCCTACCCTAAGCCTATACCTCAACCTAACACTAGCCCTAACCCTGAGGCTATTCCATACTCCAGCTGTAACTGTAGCCCTAGTTCTAAAACAAAACCAACCTATATGCCTAACCCTTTACCTAAACCAAACTCTAACATTACACCTAGTACTAACTTTAGCCCTAATTCGAGTTCTAACACTAACCCTAAAACTATCCCTGAATCTGACACTGACTCTAACAATAACATTTGCTCTAAACCTCCCCCTAACCCTATACCTAACCATAACACTAGACCAAGCCCTAACCCTAACACTAAAATAGCACTAAATGCAACACTAGTTCATACATTAGCCATAGCCCCAACCATAGGCCTAACCAAACCCCAAATCAAGCCCTACTCTGAGCCTTAACCCTAGCTATAATCCTAACTCTAAACCTAACCCTAACCCAGATCCTAGCCCTAAACCTTACCCTAACACTAGCCAGAATTCTAACCATAACCCAAGCTGTATTACTAGCTCTAACCCTATCCATTACCCTAACCATAACCATAACTCTAATGGTAACCCTAGGCCTAACCGTAAACTTATCCCTAACCCTAAACTATTTCATTAACCTAAACCTAACCTGAACCCTAAACCTAACCCTATCATTACCCCAACCCTAACCATAATGCTATTTCAAGCCCTAATCCTAAATCTTAACCTAACTCAAATTCTGGCTCTGACCCTTCCCATGATAATACACCTTGCTCAAACCCTGAACCTACCCCTATACCTAACCCTTATACTAGGCCTAGCCATAAACCTAACCCTAAAACAATCTGTAACCATAACCCTAGACCTGACATTTTCACCAGCCGTAATTCTAGCCCTAACCTTAACACACACCAAACCCATAACCCTAATCCTAAACCTAGAGCTAATCCTATCCATAAACCTAGCCCTAAATTTATCTCTAACCCAATCAATTACCCTAATATAAACCTAATTATAATGCTAACCCTAGGCCTAAATCTAACCCTATGCCTAATTTTAACCCTATCCATTATGCTAAATCTAACCTAAACCCTAAACCAAACAATATCATTACCTTAACCCAAAACCTAAAGCTAATTCAAGCTCTAACCCTAAACCCTAACCTAATCAAATCCCTAAACCTGACCCTGACCCTAATAATACCCCTAGCTCTAAACTTGACCCTTAACCTAATCCTAACACTCACACTAAAGACAGCCATAAACATAACCCTAAAATATCACTAACCGTAACCCTAGATCTGACATTCACCCTAACACTAATCCTAGCCCTAACCCTAACACAAACCCTTAGTCCTCATCCTAGCCTTAAACCTAGCCTTAATCATAACTCTAATGAAACCCTAGCTCTAACCCTAAATCTAACCTTCACCCTAGACCTAGCCCTAGCTCTAACCCCATTGCTTACACTAAACCTAACCCTAAGCCTAAAACTAACCCCGGGCCTAAACATAACCATAACCTAGCCCTATTACTAGCCCTAATTAAGCCCTATACCTAACCAAACTCTAAGCTTAGCCATAAGACTCACTCTCACTTTCACCCTAGCCCTATTCCTAGTTCTAAACCTATCCATTACCATAACCCTAATCTTAGCCATAAACCAAGACCTAACAGTAGCCCTATCCTTAGCCCTAGACCTAACCCTAGATTTAATCCTAAATAGCCTTAAACCTAATGCTAATCCTAAAACTAGCCCTAACCATAGCCCTAGCCCTAAAACAAAACCGAGCCATAGCCCTAACTTTAAAACTTCACCTAAACCAAAACCTATCCCTACACCTAGCCCTAACCCTAGTCCTTATTTGAGTCCAAACCCTAACCCTAAAGCTACTCGGACCTTAAATTTGACCCTAACACTAACCGTAGCTCTAAACGTTATACCTAACCCTACCACTATACCTAGTCCTATCCCTAATCCTATAACTAGCCCAAATCATAACCCTAGTCCATACATTGGCCATAATTCTAAAACTAGCCCTAACTCCAACCAAAACCTAGCCTTAATGCAAGACCTAACCCTAGCTTTAACCCTAACCCTAAACCTAACACTAGCTCTAACCCTAACTCTAAACATAGCCCTAATCCTACCTCTAATCCTATCCTTTACCCTAAGCTAACCCTAACCCTAATGCTAACCCTAGGCCTAAACCTAATCCTTAGCCTAACCCAAACCCTTACCCTATTACTAGTCCTAACCCTAGCCCTCATTCTAGCTCTAAACATAACCCAAACCCTAAAATTAACCCTCACACGTATTTTGACCCTAAAGTTAACCATATGTCTAAACCTGACCCTAATCATAAACAAAACCCTAACACTAGCAATAGCAATAAGCCTACACCTAAACCTAACCCTAACACTAGCCCTAGACCTAAACCTAATCTTATCTCTAGCTGCATCTCTAGCCCTAAACCTAAACAAAAACCTAGCCCTAGCCCTATTGATAAACCTTAACCTAACAAAAACACTAACCCTACCCCTAGACCTAACTCTAGTGATAATTCTGGGTTTAATCCTTACCGTAAATATAACCCGAAAATTGACCCTGACCCTAACACTAACTCTAGCTCTAAACATCACGCTAATGGTAACCCTAACCCTAACACTTGACCTAGCCATAACACTTAATGAAAAAGTAGCCCTAATCATAACCCCGGTTTATATATTTATATATTGTAGGCCTAACAGTAGCCCCAAACTAACCCAAAACCTGGCCCTAAGCTGAGTGCTAAACCTAGTTTTAACCCTAACCCTAAAAATAGCCTTAATCCATACCCTAACCCTAGATCTTACCCTAGCTTTTACCCTGTACGTTACCTTAAGGTAAACCCTAAAGCTAATGCTAACCCTAGTCCTAACCCTAATTTTTAGCCTAACCCATACCCTAACCTATTACTAGTCCTAACCCTATCCTTCATTCTATCTCTAACCCTAACCAAAATCCAAACCCTAACCCTGACACTTATTCTGACCCTAACACTAACCACAGGTATAAACCTGACCCTAACCCGAAACCGAACATTAACATTAGCCCTACCGGTAATCATATACTTAAACCTTAAACTAACACTAGCCCTAGACTTAAACCTAATCCTAAATCTATCCATATCTCCAGCCCTACACTTGAACAACCTAGCACTAGCCATAACAATAATCCTTAAACTAACCCAAACACTAACCCTACCCCTAGACCTAAGCCTAGTCCTAATTCTGGCACTAAATCCAACACTAACTATAACCTGAACACTGGCCCTGACCCTAACATAATCCTAGCTCCAAAGCTCACCCTAAACCAAAACCTAATTCTAACACTAGACCTAGCCATAACCTTAAACCTAAATCTAGCCCTAATAATAACCCTAGCCCTTACATTACCCATGGCCCTAACACTAGTTCTAAACTAACACAAAACCAAGTCCTAATTTTAGGCTTGAACATAGCCCTAAGTGTGACCCTAAAGCTAACCCTAGCACTAACCCTAACCCTAAGCCTCGCTTTAGACCTAACCCTAGCTCAAAGCCTAACCTTTACCCTTAACATAACCCTAGACCTATCCCAAACTCTAACATAACACTAGCCCTCATCCTAACAGTAATCATAGCTCTAACCATAGCTCTAATTATAACAACTACCCTAACCATACCCTAATCTAACAATAACCCTAGCCCTAACCCTAGCTCTAATTCTATCCATTACCCTAACCATAATGCTAACCCTAATGCCAACCCATGGCTTAACCCTAACCCTATTGCAATCCCTAAACCTATCCATTGCTCCAAAACTAACGTGAAACCTAATCCTAAGCTGATTCATTACCCTAACCCTAACTCTACCACTAATGCTAATTCGAGCCCTAAACCTAAACCTTAACCTAAACAAAACACTGACCCTAATAATACACACAGCTATAAACTTGACCCTTACCATAAATCTAACCCTTACACTAGACCTAATCATAAACATAAACCGCAAACTATCTCTAACTCTAACCCTATACCTGACATTAGCCCTAGCCCTAATCCTAGCCCTAACCCTAACACGAACACTAGCTCTCATCATAGCCCAAAACCTATCCTTAATCATAACCCTAACCCTAATCCTAACCCTTTCCCTAGCCTAGTTATAACCCCATTGCTAACCTAAACCTAACACAAACTCTAACCCTAACACTAAACCTAGTCCTAACCTTAACCCTAGAAAAAAGCCTAACACTAACCCTAGCCCTAATCCTAAACCTAACCCTATTCCTAGATTTAAGCCTAACTATAACTCTCACCCTAGCCCTAGCCCTAATTCTAACCCTATCACTTACCGTAACTTATTCCTAGCCATAGCCTAGAATAACCCTAGCTCTAACATTACACCTTGCCCTAGATCTAAACATGATTCTAAATCTAACCCTAATTCTACACATAAACTTAACCCTAACACTAGCCTTAACCCTAATGCTAACCCTAAAACCAGCCCTAAACATAGGCTTAGCCCTAAAACAAAATTGAGCCATAACACTAACCCTAAACTTTTACCTAAATCAAACCCTAACCTTATATCTAGCCCTAAGCATAGCCAAAATTTGAGTCCTAATCTTAACCTTAAAACTAACCCTAAACCTGTCTCTGACATTAACATTAAACCTACCTCTAAACATCATCCTAAACCTAAACTTTAACCTAACATTAGACCTGTTCCTAACCCTAATTCTAAAACTAGTTCTAATCATAACCCTAGATCATACATTATCCGTAACCTCAAACCTAATGCTAACCCAAACCTAGCCCATATCTGATACCTAACCCTAGATTTCACCCTAACCCTAACCCTAACACTAGCCCTAACCCTACCCAAACCCTAGGTCAAACCCTAGCTCTAACCTTATACTTTACCATAGCCAAACCCCAACCCTAATGCTAACCCTAGTCCTAAAACTATTCTTTAGTCTAACCCAAACCCTAACCATATTACTTGTTCTAACCCTAGCCCTACTTTTTATAACCATAACCCAAATTTTAACCCTAACCTGACCCTAATTCTGACCTTGAATATAAACCAAACCCTAACACTAGCCCTACTCATAACCCTATATCTAAACCTAACCATAACACTAGCCCTAGATTAAACCTAATACTAAATCTAGCAATATCTTTAACTAAGACCTAAACAAAATATAGCCATAGCTCTAATGATAAGCATTAACCTAAGCCAAACTCTAACCTTACCTCTAGAACTAACCAATCCTAATTCTGGCCCTATGCCTAAACCTAACCCTAATCCAAACACAGACCCTGACACTAACACTAACCCTAGCTATAAAACTGACCCTAACTGAAACCGAAACCTAACACTAGACCTAGCCATAACCATAAACAAAACACTTATTACCATAGCACTAAAACTAGCTCTAAACCTAACACAAAACCTAGCCCTAATCCTAGGCCTAAATCTAGCCCAAAGCATAACTGTAACCCTAACCTAACCTTATACTTTACACTAAGCCTAACCCTCACGCTAACCCTAACCCACGACTTAGACCTAACCCTTGATAAAACCCAAAACCGAAACCTAAACATAACCCTAGCCCTATCCCTAAACCAAATCCTAATCCTAGCCCTAATAATAATGTAAACACTAGCCCTAATACTATCTGTAAAATTATCCATTATAATAAATCAAACCTTAACACTAATGATAACCCTAGCTCTAATCCTAATTGTAAACCTAATCCTAGACCTAACCCTAAACCCAACCCTCATTGTAGACTTAATCCTAGATAAAACCTTAACCCTTACTCTGACACTAACCCTAGCCCAAACCCTAAAACTAACTCTAAACATAAAACTACACCTAACCCTAACCTGACATCTAACCCTATCCATTACCCTAAATCTAATGATAATCTTAGCACTAACCCTAACACTAACCCTAAACCTAAAAACACCCCTAACCCTAACAAGACATCTAACCCTATCCATTAACCTAACTCTAAAGATAACCCTATCCCTAACCCTAACTCTAAACCTAAACTTAACTGTAATATTAAATCTAACACTAGACATAATCCTAAACCTAACCATCACCCTAGCACTATCCCTAGCTCAAAATCTAACCTGTACCCTAAACCTAACCCTAGCACTAGCCCATACCCTAATTCTAGCCCTAATCCTAGCTCTAATGCTATTCATTACCCTAACTATAACCCTAACCCAAATGCTAACCCTAGGCCTAACCCTAACCCTATCACTAACCCTAACCCTACAAATTACCCTAATCTTAACCTGAATCCTAAACCTAAACCTACTCATAAACTTAACCCTAATTCTAAACCCAAGGCTAATTTGAGCCCTAAACCTAATAATTAACCAAACAAACCTGAAACCTCACTCTGACTCTAAAAATACACCTTACTCTTAACCTGGGCCTTACCCTAAACCTAACATTAGACCTAGCCATGAAACTAACCCTACAACTATCCCTAGCCATAACCATAAACCTGACATTATCCCTATGCTTAAAACTTGCCTAACCCTAACACAAACCCTAGCCCTCATCCTAACCCCAAATCTAGCCTTAATTCTAACACAAACCAAACCCTAGACCTAAACCTAATTCTAATCATTGCCCTATCCCTAAACTTAGCTATAACCCCATACCTTCCCCTAAACCTAACCCTAAACCTAATCTTAAACATAGCCCTAATTTATCCCTAAACTTAACACTAACCCTAACCTTAAGACTAATTCTAATCAGCACCCTAGCTCTTTTCATAGATCTAACCCTATCCCTTACCTTAACACAAACACTAGACCCAACCTTATCTCTAACCCTAGGCAGAGGCCTAATCCTAGAATTAACCATAACTCTAAATGTACCCCTAAGCCTAAACTCATGCTATCACTAGCAATAACATTAACATTAATTGTAAAACTACACTTAACTTTATCCTTAGCCCTAAAACATCATGAGCCATAGCATTAACCCTAAAACTGAACCTAAACCAAATCCTAACCCTTCATCTAGCCCTAAGCCTACCCCTAATTCAAGTACTATCCCCAACCCTAAAGCTAACCCTGACCCTGACTCTGACCTAACACTAACCCTAGCTCAAAACATCACCCTGAACTTAAACCTAACCATAAAACTAGACTTAGCCAAAACCGTAACTCTAAAATTAGCCTTAATCATAACCATAGTTCTTACATTAGCTGTACCCCTAACACTAGCCCTAATATTACCCAAAACCTATTCCTAATGCGAGCCCCAAGCCTAGCTTTAACCCTAACTCTAAACCTAAACCAAGTTCTAACCCTTACCCTAAACCTAATCCTAACTTTAATCCTTGCACTAACCCTAACACTAACACTAACCATAACCCAAGCTCCAACCCTAGCTCTAACTCTATCCATTACCCTAACCCTAACCCTAACCCTAATCCTAACCCTAATGTTAACTCTGGGCCTAACCCTAACACATTCACTAACCCTAAACTATCCATTACCCTAAATATAACCCTAACCCTAAACCTAACCAAACACTGAACCTAGACATAGCACTAACCCTAAAACTGGGCCTAATTGTATCCCTAAGTTCTTACATTAGCTGTAGTTCTAAAGCTAACACAAAACCTATCCTAGCCCTAATCCAAGCTCTAACCCTAGCTTTAACCCTAACCCTAAACCTAACTTTAGCCCTAGCCCTAACCCTATCCCTAGCCCTAACAATAGCAATAACCCTATCCGCTACCCTAAGCCAAACTCTAACCCTAAAGCTACCCTCGTCCTAAACCTAATTCTTAGCCTAACCCAAAACCTATCTCTATTACTAGTTCTAACACTAATCCTCAATCTTGCTCTATCTCTATCCCCAAACCTAACCCTAACCCTGACGCTTATTCTGACCCTAACACTACCATAGGTCTAAACCGGACCCTAACCCTAAACCAACCCCTAATATTGGCACTACCTGTAAACCTATAATAAACCTGACCCTAACACTAGACCTAGACCTACACTTAATCTTATATCTATTGATAACTCTAGGCCTAGCCCTTAACAAAAACCTAGTGCTAGCCCTAATAATAAAACTTAACCTAACCCTACCCCTAGACCAAACCCTAGTCCTAATGCTGGCCCTAACAATAAATCTAACTCTAAACCGAACACTGACCCTTACCCTAACACAAACCCTAGCTCTAAACCTTATCCTAACAAAAAACATAACCCTAACACTAGACCTAGCCTTATCACTAACTCTGAAACTAGCCATCACCATAGGCCAAAACCTACCTCTAACTCAATTCATTACCCTAACCCTAACCCTAACCCAAATTCTAACCCTAGCCCTAACCGTCACACTGCCTCAAACCCTATTCCTCATCCTAGACCAAACACTAGCTCAATCCCTAACCCTTAAACTTAACCTAATCCTAACACTAACCCATGGCCTAAACCTAAACCTAACCTTAACCCTAGCCCTAATTCTAACCTTAACCCTATCCCTAACCCTAGCTATAAGCCTACATATTAACATAACTCTAACCCTAACCTTAATAATAAACCTAGCCCTAACCCTAGCTCTAACCCTACGCATTACCCTAACCCTAAACCTAACCCTGATGATATCCCTAGACCTTACCCTAAATCTACCCTAACCCTAACCCTAGACATAACCATAAACCTAACCCTTGTCATAGAGCTAACCATTACCCTAAACCTAAACCTAAGCCTATACCTAATCCTAACCTTAAGCCAAAACCTAACCCAAACCCTAACTCTAACACGAAATCAAACCCTATCCAATACCCTAAACCTAATGGTAACCTTAGCCCTAACCTTAACACTAACCTTGACCATAACAGTATCTATAACCTAGACCTAACCCTAATCCTAACCTTTGCCCTAGCGCTAACCTTAGCTCAAACTCTAAACCATATCCTAACCCTACCTAACCCTAGGACTAACACTAACCCTAGCCCTAATACAAATCATAACCCTAGCCCTAGCCCTATCCATTACCCTAACCCTATCCATAACCCTAAGGCTAAACCTAGGCCTAACCCTAACCCTTTTGCTAACTCTATCAATTACCCTACACCTAACATGAACCCTAAACCCAAACTTATCATTACCCTAACCAAACCCGAATGCTAATTCAAGCTCTAAACCTAAACTCTAACCTAAACCAAACCTGAAACCTAATTCTAACCTTAATAAAATCCCTAGCTCTAAACCTGACCCTTACCCTAAACCGAACCCTTACACTAGACCTAGCCATAAATCTAACCCTCAATGTATTCCTCACATAAGCCTAGACCTCACACTAGCCCTAGCCCTAATTTTTGCCATAACCCTAAAACAAACCCTAGCCCTCATCCTAGCCCTAAACCTACCCTTATTACTAAACAAAACCATAACACTAGCCATAACAAATTCTAAAACTTGACCTAGCCTTAAAACTAGCTCTAACCCCATCCCTTCCCCTAAACCCAACCTTATCCCTATACCTAAACCTTAGCCTAAAACTAGGCGTAACCCTAATACAAATGCTAGACCTAATCCTAGCCCTAATTTAGACCTAAACCTAACGTAACCACACGTCTAAGACTAACTCTAACTCTCACCTTAGTCCTATTTCTTGTTCTAACCCTATATCTTATCATAATCCTATTGCTTGCCTTATATTAGCCCTAACCATCGATCTAGCCCTAATCCAATATCTAATCCTAACTATAAATCTAAACCTCTCATTAACATAAGCCATAAAACTAGTACTAATTATAAAACTAACCCTAACCTAAAACTAGCCCTACAAAACAACCGAGCCATAGCCCTAACCCTAAACTTTAATATAAAAACCAAACCCTAAGCCTACACCTAGCCATAAACCTAGCCCTAATTCGAGTCCTATCCCTAACCCTTAAACAAACCCTGACCCTGACTCTGACCGTAACACTAACCCTAGCTCTAAACATCACTCAAACATAAACCTAAACCTAAACCTAGACCTATCCCTAACTCTAACCCTAAAACTAGTTCTAATCGTAACCCTAGTTCTTACATTGTCTGTAACCCTAAATCGAGACCTAACCTACCCCAAAACCTATCCCTAATTGGAGCCCTAACACTACCTTTAACACTAACCATAATTCTAATTCTAGCCCTAAATATAACCCTAAACCTAACCCTAATCATAACCCTTGACATAACCCAAAATCTAAACCTAACCTTAGTCTTAATCCTCACCATAAACTTAGCCATAACCCGAGCTGTAACCCTATCCACTACCCTAATCCTAGTCCTAACCCTAATGCTAACCCTAGGATAACCCTAAACCTATTCCTAACCCTAAACCTATACATTACCCTAAACCTAACCTGAACCCTAAACCTAACCATATCCATAAACCTAACCCTAACCCTAATAATATATACCCTAAAACTATCTATAACCATAACCCTAGACCTGACATTAGCCATAGCCCTAATGAAACCCTAACCCTAAAACAAACTCTAGCCCTAATCCTAGCCCTAATCTTAGCCTTAATCCTAAACCTAAACCTAACCATAGACCTAACCCTAATTTTAACCCTCACCCTAATTCTAAGGCTAGCTATAACATCATACTTAACTTTAACGATGATCATAACCCTAGCCATAAACCTAGGCTCAGCCTTAATACTAACCCTAGCTCTAATCCTAGCCCTAATTAAGCCCTATTTCTAACCCTAGATCTAACCCTAACACTAAAACTAACTCTAAATCTCATCCTAGCCCTATCTCTAGTTCTAACCCAATCACTTATGAAAACTCAAACCCTAGCCCTAACCATAGCCCTAACCTTTGCTGTAGCCCTAAACCTAGATGTAACCCTAACTTTAAATCTACCCCTAAAACTAAGGCAAAGCCACACCCTAACACTAGCTCTAATCCTAATGCTAATTTGAAACTAGACCTAACCCTTGCCCTAGATCACAAGCCAAACCGAGCCATAGCACTGACCCTAAACCTTAACCTAAACCAAATCCTAACCCTACACCTAGCCCTAACCCTAGCCTTAATTCGAGCCCTAACCCTAACCCTAGAACTAATACTAACCCTAACTCTGACCTTAACACTAACCCTAGCTCTACACATCACCCTATCCCTAAACCTAATCCTAACACTAGGCCTCGCCCTAAACCTAACCCTAAAACTAGCCCTAATGGTAATCCCAGTTCTTAAATTAGCCATAGCACTAAACCTAACACAAAACTTAGCCCTAATCCAAGGTGTAACCCTAGCTTTAATCGTAACCCTAACACTGGCTGTAACCTTAACCCTATCCCTAGTCATAATCCTAGCTCTAACCCTATATCTTACACTTAGTCAAACCCTCACCCTATTGCTACCTTAGTCCTAACCCTAATTCTATGCCTACCTCAAACCCTAACTCTATTCCTAGTCCTAAACCTAGCCCTCATTCTTGCTCTAAACTTAACCCTAACCCTAAACCTAATGCTGAACCTTATTCTGACCCTAACACTAAACTTAGGTTTAAACCTGACCCTC
Organism: Marmota monax; assembly: GCF_021218885.2. Lineage (NCBI taxonomy): Eukaryota > Metazoa > Chordata > Mammalia > Rodentia > Sciuridae > Marmota > Marmota monax. The sequence goes on from NW_026693546.1 coordinate 224,549, forward strand.
ACCCTTATCCAAAACCTAACACTAGCCCCACCAGTAACCTTACAACCAAACCTAACACTAACAGTAGCCCTGGACCTAAACCTAATCCTAAATATAGCCATAACCCTAGCCTTAGCCCTAACAATAACCCTTAACCTAAACTAAACATAACTCTACCCCTAGATCTACCCTAGTTCTCACTATGGACCTAACCATAAAACTAATCCTAACCTGAACCCTGACACTTAACCTAACAAAACCCTAACTCTAAACCTTATCCTAACCCAAAAGCTAACCCTAACACTAGACGAACTCTAAATCTAGCCATAACCATAAGTCTAGCACTTACATTACCCATATACCTGAAAACTAACCATAAATTTCACACAAAACCTAGCCCTAATTACAGCCCTAAACCGATCACTAAGTATAATCCTAACCCTAAACCTAGCCCTGACCCTAACCCTAACCCTCATTCTAGCCCTAACCCTAGATCAAACCCTAAACTTTACTCTAAACATAACCTTAGCCCAATCCCTAAACCTCAACATAACTCTAGCCCTAATCCTAACTGTAACCATAGCCCAAACCTTAGCTCTAACTCTATCCATTACACTAACCATAACCCTAAAACTAATGCTAACCCTAGCCCTAAACATAATCCTAACCCTACCCTAGTGCAGACTATAAACCTAAACCTTGCCCCAGCCCTAAACCTAGCTCAATCGCTAACCCTTACACTTAATCTAACCCTCACACTAACCCAAGTCCTAACCCAAACCCTAACCCCAGCCCTAATCCTAACCTTAACCATAGTTCTAACCCTTTTTGAACCATACCCAATACCCTAACCCTAAACTTAACCCTAATGAAAACATCAGACCTAAAACTAAACTTACCCTAACCCTAAACATAAACCTAACTCTAGAACTAACGGTGAACCTAACCCTAACCGTAAAATTAAGCTAGCTGAAACCCTAACCCTAATCCTAAACCTAAATCTAACTCTAACCTCAACCTAAACCTATCTTTAACCTGACATCTAAACCTATTACACTAACCCTAATGATAACCATAACACTAACCATGACATAACCCTAGACCAAACCCTAAATTAACCTTAGTCTTATCAAAAATCCTAGCTCAAACCCTAAACCATACCCTAAACCTAATCCTAACTGTAACCCTCGCCTAACCATGACCCTAACCCTAATTCTAGCCCTAATCCTAACCATTATCCTAGGCCTAACCCTAGGTCTAATCCTATAAATTACCCTAAAGATAACCGCAACCCTAATGCTAACCCTAGGCCTAACCCTAAACCTATCACAAACCCTAACCATATTCATTACCTTAAACCTAACCTGAACCCTAAACTTAACACTATCCATTACCCTAACCCTAATTCTAACCTTAATGCTAATTTGAGCCTTAACCCTAAATCTTAACCTAACCCAAACCTGAAGCCTGACCCTGACCCTAATAATACCCTAGCTCTTAATCTGACCCTTTCCCTAAACGTAACACTTTAATTTGACCTAGCCATAAACCTAACCCTAAAAATATCACTAACTATAAACCTAGACCTGACATTAGTCCTAGCCCTAATTCTTGCCCTAAACCTAACACAAAACCTAGCCCTAATCCTAGCCTTAAATCTAGCCTTAATCTTAAACCTAACCATAACCCTAGCCCTAACCCTAAAGCTAATCATAAAACTAGCCCTAACCCTAACCTTAGCATAAAAAAAAAAAACCTGAGCAACAGGCCTAACACTAACCATAACTTAACCCAAAACCTAGCACTACACCTAGACTAACCCTAGCCCTAATTTTAGTCCTAATTATAACCTTAAAAATAACTCTGAACCTGACTTATATCCTAACATTCATCCTAGCTCTAAACACCACCCTAAACTTAAGCTGAACCATAACAGTAAACCTAGTACTAATTGGAGTCCTAACCCTAACTCCAAAACTAACCCTGACCTGACTGATATCCTAAAATGAACCCTAGGTATAAATATCACCCTAATCTTAAACCTAACCCTAACACTTCACCTACCCCTACCCTAGGTCTAATCCTATAAATTACCCTAAAGATAACCGCAACCCTAATGCTAACCCTAGGCCTAACCCTAAACCTATCACAAACCCTAACCATATCCATTACCTTAGCTCTAACCCTAATTTTAACCCTAGTCCTTATATTAGCCATTGCCCTACACTAGCCTTAAACCTGTCACAAAATCTAGCCTTAATATGAGACTTAAACCTAGCTTTAACCCTAACCATATACCTAACCCTAGCCCTAACCCTATGCCTTACCCTGAGCAAAACCTTAACCCTAATTGTAACCCTAGACCTATTCCTAATGCTTAGGCTAACCAAATCCTAAGCCTATTAATTGTACTAACACTAGATCTCATTCTATATTTAATGCAATTCCAAACCCTAACCCTAACCCTGACCCTTATTCTGACCATAACAGAAACCTTAGGTCTAAACCTTACCCTAACCCTAAAACAAACCCTAACACTGGCCACCCTTGTAACCTTATACCTAAACCTAACCCTACCACTAGCTCTAGACCTAAACCTAATTCTAAATCTAGCCTGAACTCTAGCTCTAGACCTAAACAAAATCCTAGCCCTAGCCCTAAAAAGAACCTTTACATAACCCAAACACTAACTCTACCCCTAAACCTAAACCTAGTCCTAATTATGGATTTAACCCTAACTTTAAGTCTAACCCAAACACTGACCCTGGCTTTAACAGTAAACCTACCTCTATACCTGAAACTAACCAAAACCTAAACCTAATTCTAAACCCAGCCATAACCCTAATCCTAAAACTAGCCCTAATCATAACCATAGATCTTACATTACCCACAGCCCTACCCTTAGGCCTAAACCTAACTCTAAACACAGAGCTAATTTTAGGCCTAAAACTATCCCTAAGCATAAACCTAACCCTAACTCTAACCCTATACATAACCCTAGCCCTCACCTTAGTCCTAAGATAGCTAAAAGCCTAACCCTTATCCTAAACATAAGCATAGATCTATCCCTAACTCTCACACTAACCCTAGCTCAAGTCCTAAACTTAACCTAGCCCTAAACCTAGCTCTAAACCTATTCATTACCCTAACCCTAAACATAAACTTATTGATAATCCTAGCCCGAACCCTAATGTTAACCTTAACCCTAACCAGAAAACTAACCATAGACATAACCCTAAAATTAAACTCAGCAAAGCCCTAACTCCAGATCAAATCATAAACGTAACCATAAACTTAAACATAACCATAGCTCTAATCCTAACCATATCACTAATTCTAACTCTAAACAAAATCTAAACCTAACCTAACCCTATCCGTTAACTTAACCCTAACCCTATCGTTAATGATAACACTAGGCCTAACTCTAACCCTAACCCTAAACCTACTGTAATCCTATTCCTAGACCTAACCCTAAACCTAGCCATAACCTAGCTCAAAACCTAACCTTTATGCTAAACATAAACCTAAGCCTAACCCTAACCCTAGTTATAACAATAACTCTAACTCTAAGTCAAGGCATATTCCTAACCATATCTCTAGTTCTCACCTAAGCTCTTACCCTATCAATTACCCTAACCATAACTCTTACCCTAATGGTAACCCTAAGCCTAACCCTAGCCCTATCACTAACGCTAACCATATCAATTCCCTAAACCAAACCTGAACCTTAAAACAAACCCTAACTATACCCCTAAACCTAACCTTAATGCTAATTTGAGCTGTAATCCTAAATCCTTAGCTAAGACAAATTCTAATCCTAATAATTCCCTGAGGTCTAAACCTGACCCTTACCCTAAACCTAACCCTTACACTAGATGTAACCATAAGCCTAACCCTAAAACTATCATTAACCATAATCCTAGACCTGATATTATCCCTAGCACTAATCCTAGCCCTGAGTCTAATACACCCACTAGCCCTCAACCTAGCCCTAAACCTAGCCTTAATCATAACCCTAACCTCAACCCTAGCCCTAACACTAACTCTAACCCTCACCCTACATCTAAACTATGCTATAGCATTATTATTTATCTTAAACTTAAACCTAACTCTATCACTATCACTAGGCCTAAGCTGAACACTAACCCTATACCTAATCCTAGCCCTAATTTAACCCTATCCCAAACCCTAACTCTAATTTTAGCCCTATCATTAACTCTAACTCTCACATTAGCCCTTTTCCAAGTTCTAAACCTATCCATTACCATAACTCTAACCCTTGCCCTAACCCTTGCCCTATCATTAATCCTAGCCTAATCCTAGACCTAACCTAACTATAAATGTAACCCTAACTCTAAGAATAAGCCTAACACTAACATTAGCCCTAACCCTAATACTAAATATAAAACTAGCCCTAACTCTAACCCTAGGACTAAAACAAAACATAACAATAGACCTAAAACTACACCTTAACTTAAACCAAACCCTAAACAATTACAAAAAATAATCCTAGCCCTAATCGAGTCCTAACCCTAACCTTAAAACTAACACTGACCCTGACTCATATCCTAACACACACCCTACCTGTAAACATGATGCTAACCTTAAACCAAAACCTAACAGTAAACCTAGCCTTAATTCGAGTCCTAACTCAAATCCTAATCTAAACCTGACCCTGACTCCTATCCTAAAAATAACTATAGATCTAAATATCACCCTAACCTTAAATCTAACACTAACACTAGAGCTACCCCTAATCCTAACCCCAAAGCTAACCATAATTGTAACCCTGGTTCTTACATTACCTGTTGCCCTAAACCTAGACCTAACACTAACACAAAAACTCGCCCTAATCTGAGCCCTACACCTAGATTTAACCCTAAACCTAACCCTACCACTACCCCTAACACTTGCTCTAACCCTATCCCAAACCCTAAGCAAAACCCTAACCCTAATGGTAACCCTAGACCTATCCCTAAATCTCAGCCTAATCAAACCTCTCACCATATTAAGTGTCTTAACCGTAGCCCTCATTATAGCTCTAACCCTATCCCAAACCTTAACAATAACCATGACCCTTATTCTGACCATAACATTAACGTAGGTCTAAACCTGACCCTAATGCTAGACCAAACCATAACACTTGCCCTACCAGTAACATTATACCTAAATCAGACCCTATCACTAGCCCTAGACCTAAACCTAATCCTAAATCTAGACTTAACTCTAGCTCTAGTCCTGAACAAAAACCTAACCTTAGCGCTAACAATAACCCTTAAATTAACACAAAGACTAACCCTACCCCTAGACATAAACCTAGTCCCAATTCTGACTTTAACCTTAACTCTAACTCTGACCTGAACACTGACCCTACCTTCAACACTTAACCTATCTCTAAACTTGACCCTAACCAAAAACCTAAACCTAACACTAGACATAGCCATAACAATAACCCTACAACTAGCGCTCAACATAACCCTAGCTCGTACATTACCAATAGCCCTAACTCTATGCCGTAACCTAACACTAAACCTAGAGCGAATTCTAGGCCTAAATCTAGCCTTAAGCATAACCCCAACCCTAACCCTAGCCCTAACCCTAAACCTAAACCTAACCCTAGCCTTAGTCTTAAACCTTACTCAAAGCCTAACCCTTACCATAAACATAAACTTAGAACTATACCTTACTCTAAACCCTAAACCTAGTCCTAACCCTGAACTTAACCCTATCCTTAAACCTAGCTCTAAACCTACACCTTACAGAACTGTACACCTAACAGTATTGATAAACCTAGCATTAACTGAACCGTAAACCTAACCCTAGCCCAAAAACTAACAATAGACCTAACCCTAAAACTAACACTCACAATAGCCCTAACCCTAGCTCAAAACCTAAACCATACCATAAACCTAAACATAACCATCGTCTTAACATTAACCCTAAAACTAAATCTAATCCCAAACCTAAACCTAAACCTACATATAACCATATCCATTACCCTAACCCTTATTCTAACCCTAATGAAAACCCTAGCTCTAACTTTAACCCTAACCCTAAACTTAACATAATCCTGTCCCTAGACCTAAGACTGAACCTAATCCTCGACCTAGCCCTACCACTAAAATTAGTTCAAACCCTAGCCCTTTCCCTAAACATAACCTTAGCCCAAACCCTAACCCTAAATTTAGCCCTAAGCCTAAACATAACCATAGCCCAAACCTTAGCTCTAACTCTATCCATTAATATAACCATAACCCTAAACCTAAGGCTAAACCTAGCCCTAACCCTAACCGTAACCCTAACTCTATCCCTAACCCTGATTCTAACCAGAAACCTAAACCTAGCCCTAAGACTTACTCAATCCCTGACCCTTACCCTTACTCTAACCATAAGAAAATGATAAGCCTAACCATAATCCTAACCCTAGCCCTAATCCTAAACTTAAAACTAGACTTCACCTTAGCTCTAACCCCACCCATTACCTTAACCCTAACCATAAACATCATGATAACTCTAGCCCTATCCCTAAACCTACTCTAACCCTAACTGTAAACCTAACACTAGACAGAAACATAAACCTAACCCTTGCCATAGTCGTAACTTTAGCTCAAACTCTAACAATTATGCTAAACTTAACACTACCCTAATTCTAAACCGAAACTTAACCCTAACCCTAACCCAACATCTAAACCTGTCCATTACGTTAACCCTAATGGTTACCCTAATCCTAACCCTAGACCTAATTCTAAACCTAACCCTATCCGTAGCACTAACCCTAGCTCAAACCCTAACCCATACTCTAAACGTAACCCTAGCCTTAATCCTAACCCTATCCCTAACTCTAGCTTTAATCCTAAACATAACCATAACTCTAACCCTAGCTCGAACCCTATCCAATACCCTAATGATAACCATAATTCTAATGCTAACGCTATGCCTAACCCTAACAATATCCATTACCGTAAATCTAACCTAAGCTCTAAACCCAACCTGAAGTCTAAACCTAACCTTATCCATTACCCTAACCCTAACTCAAACCTAATGCTAATTTGAGTCATAACCATAAACCTCAACCTAACCCAAACCCAAAATCTGACTATTGTATTAACCCTAGCTCTCTACTTGAACCTCACCATAAACCTAACTCAGAAATTATACCTAGCCATAAATCTTAACCAAAAACTATCCCTAACCATAGCTTTAAACCTGATATTAGCACTAGCCTTATTTCTTGCCATAACCCTAACACAAATACTAGCCCTCATCCTAGCCCTAAACCTAGCCTTGATCCTAACCCAAACCCTAACTAGCCCTATCCCTAATTTTATCCCTCACCCTAGTTCTGAACCTTGCTATAACACAATTCCTTCTCCCAAATCTAACCCTAATTCTAACTCTAGACTTAACCCTTACACTAATCCTACACCTAATCCTAGCCCTAATTTAGCCCTAATCCTACCACTAGCACTAAGACTAATTCTAACTCTTGCTCTAGCCCTATTCCTAGATCTAACCCTGTCCCTTACCATAACCCTAACACTTGCCCTAACCTTAGACCAATCCCTAAACCTAGAACTAACCATAACCCTAACTAAGTCCAACCCTAACTCTAAGCCTAAACCTCACAAGAACACTAGCCCTAACACTAACACTAATCCTAAAACTAGCCCTAATCTAGTTCAAGCCCTAAAACAAAACTGAGCCATAGCCCTATCACTAACACTTAATCTAAACCAAAACTTATCATTACACCTACCCCTAACCTTAGCCCTAATTCCAGTCCTAACCTAACCCTAAAACTAACATTGAGCCTGACTCTGACCTTACACTAACCCTAGCTCTAACATCACCCTAAAAGTATACCTAAACCTAAAACTAATACTAGCCCTAAACGTAACTCTAAAAATAGCCTTGATCATAACTCTAGTTCTCACATTAGCCATAGCCCTAACCTAACCAAAACTCTATTCCTGAACTGAGACCTACACCTCATTTTAACCCTAACCCTAACCTTATCCCTAACCATTACCCTAAACCTAAACATAACCCTAAATATGGCCCTAACCCTAAACCTAAGCCTAGACTTAGTCCTAACCATAATCCTAGCCCTAACTCTAGCTCTAACCGTATCCATTACCCTAAACATAACCCTAACCCTAATGATAAACTTAGCCTTAAAATTAACCCTAATCCTAAACCTAGAGCTGACACTAACCCTAACCATCAACCTAGCCCTAACCATACCTCAAACCCTAACACTTACCATAAACCTAACCCTAATACTAACCCTAGACCTAACCCTAACCCTAGCCCTAATCCTAACCATAACCCTAGACCTAAAACTATCCATTACCCTAAACATAATCCTAACCCAAACATAGCTCTAAAGATAGCTCTAACCCCACCCATTACCCTAACCCTAATTATACACATCATGATAACACTAGCCCTAACCCTAAACCTACTCTAACCCTAACTGTAAACTTAACCCTAGTGATAACCCTAAACCTACACTAACCCTAACTGTAAACCTAACCCTTGACCTAACTGTAAACCTCACCATAGTCCTAATCCTAGAACAAACATTAACAGTTATGCTAAACCTAACACTAACCCTAGTCCTAAACCTAAATCTAACCCTATACATTTAGGCTTAATCCCAAACCTATTGCTAATACTAACCTTACCCTTACCTAAACCTAAAATGAACACTAAACCTAACCCTAATGGTAATTTGAGCCCTAAAATTAAAACAAAACCTAACCCAAACTCTGAGCAAGACAGTGACTCTAATAACCCACCTAGCTGTAAACTGACCCTTACCCTAAACATAACCCTTAAACTAGACCTAGCCATAAAACTAATCCTAACAGTACCCCTAACTGTATACCTAGACCTGACATTAGCACTCTAACTTATTCTTGCTTTAAACCTAACAGAAACCCGAGTCCTCATCCTAGCCCTAAAACTAGCCTTAATCATAGCCTGAACCCTAACCCTAGCCCAAACTCTAATTTCAACCCTTGCACTAGTTCTGAACCTAGGTATAAACACATCCTTTCCCCTATCCATAACCCTAACCGTGACACTACTACTAACACTAACCCTAGCCCTAACACTATGCCTAATCCTAACACTAACCATAGCTCTAATCCTAGCCCTAATTTATTGCTAATGGTAACCCTAACTCTAATGCCTTAGACTAACCCTAACTCTAGACCTAGACCTATTTCTAGTACCAAACTTATCTATTGCCTAACCCTAACACTAGCCCTAACCTTTGTCCTAACCCTAGCCATATTCCTAAACATAGAACTAACCCTAACTCTAAATCTAACCCTAACTCTAAACCTAAACCTCACAATAACACTAGACCTAATTCTAATTTTAATTTGAAAACTAGCCCTAACCCTAGCCATAGCCCCCACACAAAACTGAGCTACAGCTCTAATACTAACCCTTAACCTAAACCAAATCTTAACACTACACTTAGTCCTAACCCTAGCCATACAACTAATACTGACCCTGACTCTGACCCTAAAACTAACCCTACTCTGAATATGATTCTAACCATAAATCTAACCCAAACACTAGACCTAGCACTAATCCTTGCTGAGAGCCAATGCCAAGTAGGTATGACGCATGGCATGACCCAGGTCATTTGCAGTGACATTGCATATAAGGTGACCTTGCACAAGTACCAGGGTGGATCCAGGTTTAGGGTGTATCCTGCTGGGATTAGGGAGTATCCCGCTCCTTGGGTTTAGGGCAGTTCCAGGTTTAAGGTGTACCCTGCTGGGAATAGGGTGTATCCTGCTGCCTCAGGCACACCCACTCTTTGAGTTCCCGTTGAGTTCTCATGGGATTCAGAGAGTATTTGGGATTCAGAGCCTTAGAAAACATTAAACTAGAAGGAAATTGGTTTAAAATCACATCAAAAAATTAAAAGGACTAAAGTAATTCTAAAAACTAAGGCAAAATGCTTTTGGAAGACTTAAATTTAAAAGGATCTTTAAATTTCCAAAGGATGCATATAGGATATTTTGGAACATCATCCCTGAAGAAAAATCAGTTAATGTTTTACTTAACAGGAATCCCATACAATCCACAGGAATAAGGGATAGTTAAAAGAGCTCATCAAACTATTAAAATGTATTTATTAAAGCAAAAAGAGGGAATTGGAACTGGGTATATATCCCCCAAAGATAAACTTAAAATAACAATTTTTACTCTAAACTTTTAAAATTTGGATTCATCAGGACTTACTGCTGCGGAAAGACATATGTATCCAAAAAATGTACATAAGCCTAAGGTACTTTGGAAGGATATTCTAACAGGACAATGGAAAGGTCCTGACCCAGTGATTGTTTGGAGTCAGGGTTTGTCGTGACCCCTTGCCACCAAGGAAGACGCAACTCAGGAATCTTCTTTCAGCAGTTTATTCAGGCCCTTGATATTTCTTCTTCTCTCCCTCAGATGCCCCTCCCAGCCTTAATAAAGCTTCTCAAGCCCCAATGCGAAGCTGCCACGTGGAGCTTTCTCATAGGGTGGTGAAAAACCATGCGCCAACTCTCCCAAATAAGGAGTTGTTTGTCACAGACCACAGCGGAGCCAGCGCCATCTTGTAATGGAGACCATAGTCTGCAGAAACGGCAGAAGCGGCTCACCACAGTTCCCCCTTTCTGTTTTCTTAAAACAATACAGGCGAGAGTAGAGGTCCTATCCCACTGTGCAGAAGTGGCTGCATAGTATGGCTCAGTCCTAAGGACGGCCCTTACCCAGATCTGAGGCCATATCAGCCGACGCCTTTTTTCATGGGGCTGGGCGTGGACGCGTCTAACCCGCATGCAATAGGACATGCTCTCCTTGAGGTCCACGTCAAGGATCACTCAAGTGCAGTGCCTTGCCTCGCATCCTGTATCGTGATGATGGTGGACGAAGGGGGATAGCTGAGGCTGAACTGTGGCTGTTTATAACGACAAACAAGTTGACAGCACCCTGAAAGAAAGGCACGGACTTTAAGGCGATAGAAAAGCACTAGTGTGGAAACCCATCTGCATGCAATGGCAGTAAGACCGGCAGAGTGCAAGGGCTTTCCAACACTAAGAGAATAACAAGGAAAGTCATGTCGATCCCAGTGCAATGTTATAATAACTTGGGGTGTAACGACCATGTCAAAGGTTTACTGTTTAAGATGCGCAAGCCAGACTTGAGGTGAGTTGCCATTTTCTAAAGCTGCAAGAGCTTGTATGATCATAGCCTTATCGTGAGCACTGCAGGCCTTAAGGCGACAGAGAAACCACAAACAGAGGAACATACCAAAGCAACACATTGCCCCAAAAATGCCTACCCCCACCCACTCTTTGAAGAAGGAAAAAGCAGAAGATATCCAATCGGTGAATTGACCCAAAGTCATGGGATCGACACGGGTACTGTTCAAGACAGCTATCTGGGTTAGTTGAGACTGGATCATGTCTTCCGCTGCCATGGACCAATTTCCGGCCAAATATTCGCCAATGATGCGGGAGGCATTCCTGGAATCATTAAATCTGACAGAGGTTATGCATAAATGTGCACGTTGATCAATACAACCCAAATGCACTAGGTCAGACAATTCCTCAACTTGAGCTTGAAGCAGATCTATCCTTTGATTAGCAGCCAGAATCCCAGATAGAATGTGTTGATTAATTCTACTTTGAGATTCAAGTATGGTGGATGTTTGTTGAATAACCTGATTAATAGTGGCAGCAGTTTGTACCTGGCTGGCCATGGCTACTCCAGCTGTAACTGCTGCAGCAGCAGATACCACCACAGCTGTCACTATGGCTGCCATAATTCCAAAATCTCTACGGGCTCTAATCAGTTCAACAATAGGAAAGGATTCTGGATCTGCAGTAACCAGGATCGGGACAAAGGTTGGAATTTTCATAACCACTGCCATAGGCCAGGATCCATTCCAACACTCAGACAAGTAACAGGTAATATTAGAACAATTAAGCATCCCCTGTGATGTAACATTAGCCAAAAGAAACAGGAACGGAGATTGGAGACAGACTGCTGCGGAGGGTAATGTAGCATTAAACAATTGTGAATTATTTGCAGTAATTTTAAGCCTCCTACCTCGCTTCGAGTCTTGGGTACTGCCAGAAACATTAAACAGCCAACTTTGGACTCCCAATATTTCCCTGGGGAAACACAAGCGCGGACTAGACTAGCCCAATCTGAGGGAGTCATGCAAAATCTTGTAAGTCCCTCCACCTGAGTGAGAGTGATAGCGGCATCTATGCCATAAGTGCGGACAGATTCTGCCAAGGTTTTAATTATCTTAAAGTCTAAAGGCTCATGATATCTTCCCCTGTTATTGTCCTGAAATACAGGGTATGCAAGTCCCATATCTGTATTAATTGTCCTCCAAACTTGTGCATGAAAAGATCTCCCGGAACCTTGGCTCCCCCCCACATACGGAGGTGGGGCAATCGGCACCATATCTTCTTCTAGATATTCTACCTCCTCCTCCTCAGAGTTTTGTTGACCGATGTTAACTCCCTTCCCCTTCTTACAGTAGGCCTGCGTGCCCTGTGTCTCTTTTTCTTCTTTTTCATTTTTATCTTATGTAGTTGTTGTAACAATATATCAAGGTCCTCAGAACTCTCTGAGTCACTTGTGTTCTCAGGCGTTTTTAATTTGGTCAAGTCTGGGTAGAGCCTTCTCCTATTTTTATCTTCAGGCTCTTTTGCCTTCTCACTACTGTTACTTTTAATACTCTCTGCCACTTCACTACATGATCCTTCAGATTTTTCCTCATGCAGTTGCTCAAGAATAGCTTGACCCTCACTCACAGCTTCCTGGCATTTACCATCTGTTATACATCCTCTAACTAACTTCCAAAGTGGTATAACACCACCCTCTAAGGTGCCTTGCTCAGAAGCAAAGTCAAGATATTTGCCTAATTTATCCCAACTATGTACAGTAAGGCTGCCCGAAAATGCAAACCACAGTGCAGCGATATCTATCTTCTGTAAAAATCTCTGTAAAGTACTATGTTTCACGTCCAGGCCCTTGGAACGTAACAGGCCATCTAGGGACAGGAGAAGCGGACTTGAAGATGCAGCACCCATGACACAACAACAAAAGAAGCACAAAAAACAAAAGTGAAATGACACAACAAAAGAAACACAGAAAACAAAAGCGAAAGTACACAGTGCAGCTGCAATAAAATGTAATGCTCTCTCTTTCTTTACAGAGGAGCTGCCCCACTTTGGTCATGGATCCCAATTATTGGGACTAACCCCGCTTTGGTCGTGGATCCCACTTACCTGGGACTAACCGATGCACCACCCCTGACTGCTGAAAGTTCTGGTTCCCGGGTTTTGGCACCACTTGTCGCGACCCCTTGCCCACAAGGAAGACGCAACTCAGGAATCTTCTTTCAGCAGTTTATTCAGGCCCTTGATATTTCTTCTTCCCTTCTCGGATGCCCCTCCCAGCCTTAATAAAGCATCTCAAGCCCCAATGCGAAGCTGCCACGTGGAGCTTTCTCATAGGGTGGTGAAAAACCATGCGCCAACTCTCCCAAATAAGGAGTTGTTTGTCACAGACCACAGCAGAGCCAGTGCCATCTTGTAATGTCGACCATAGTCTGCAGAAACGGCAGAAGCGGCTCACCACAGGGGTTCTGTTTGTGTGTTTCCACAGGGAGAACATCAGCCGATTTGAATTCCAGAGAGATTAACTAAAACAATTTCTACAGACCAAAAAGAAGATGATTTGACTCAAATCCATAACAGCTGATATCCAGAGATCCAGCTTAGCTATTCTTAAATCTGTGACAGTGATTAACCAGGATGCTTTTTCCAATATCTATTTTATTATTGCCTTTTCCCACATCATAAAGCTCTATTTTATTTTTTGAGCTCATACAAACCTAGGTTAATGTTTTTCTGATCAGTTTTATTTTTTGACTGTGGAGTTTTTAAACATTGCAATGGAGATTTCACCTAGGTAAAGCTACAAGGCCTTTACTATTGTCTTATGTGTTGTATGTTTGTGTGCACATTTGTGTTTTGTGTTGTATGTCTGTGTGTGCGTATGTCCATAGATCATATATGAGGACTGCTCATGAAAAAATGGATCCAAATTATTTTTTTTTATTCATGTGATTTAAATGGTTTAATTTAATTTAGGTAAACAACTGTTAAGGATTGTTTTTAAAGGTGGTTAACAAATCTGTTTGTTTACTAATTTAAATTAGGTAAACAACTGTTAAGGATTGTTTTTAAAGGAGGTTAATAGATCTGTTTACTTTCACCTTTCCTTTTCATTATATTTAATAATTATTTTCAGGATAATGTCTCTTTAGCATCATTGCCAGAATTCCTATCTTCATCCCAGTGCTGGTGAAGACAAAGATAAAACCAAACTACAGCTTCTATGATACCTATCACAGTAAACTCTATAAACTGATGCATCAATGAATATAACTCAACAAATAATGCTCAATCAAGGAGTCAACTTACTTTGGGAGGAAACGGACATATTGGTAGATTCCTCTGCTTTGAACTGCTTGCAGAACTTGCCTGGACTATGTAACTATTGTTTGGTGCAGCGAATTGTGGTAGTGCTGGCATATCTTTGCTGATGGTGTCACCAGTGATGCAATTTTTCCTAAGGAGCTGTCAATTGGCTTGGTGTTGTGGCAATTCTGTATCCTCCTCCCTTCTGCTAGTGATGGTCTAAAATTTGTGGGCCAACAGAGGTGAGGCAAAGAACCTCACCCCCCACTGGCACCAAGGCCAAATTTGGGGGCCAACAGAGGTGAGGCAAGAACCTCACCCCCCCAGTTGTGCATAGGCCTATCCACAAGTATGGCTGTATGCTGGACCAGTAGTCAGTGATGGGTATGATCCAATTGCAGTGGTATCAACCTAAGACAGGAGGCTGACGCCTAGAGGTCAGTTTTTCCCATGATGGGTAAGAACCATACGTTGAATTGGACAACCTACCAGGCACGGTCCTTAAGCCACATTGCTTGTCGTTTACTTAATCAGAAGGGGGGAGATGCTGAGAGCCATTGCCAAGTAGGTATGACGCATGGCATGACCCAGGTCATTTGCAGTGATATTGCATGTAAGGTGACCTTGCTCAAGGACCAGGGCGGATCCAGGTTTAGGGTGTATCCTGCTGGGATTAGGGAGTATCCTGCTCCTTGGGTTTAGGGCGTTTCCAGGTTTAAGGTGTACCCTGCTGGGAATAGGGTGTATCCTGCTGCCTCAGGCACACCTGCTCCTTGAGTTCCCCTTGAGTTCTCACGGGATTCATAGAGTATTTGGGATTCAGAGCCTGGTGGATTACGTGGATTTTGCCAGAACATGGGTTTCCCCAGAACGTGTGTGTAAAGTGCCGGTGACAGTTCAAGAATAAATAGTTGCTGTTTGAATCTACAAGGTGTGTGGTGGCTCGTGATTTTGTGCCCAGCCATACTGCAGCAAATACTAACCCTAAAACTATCTCTAAACGTAAAGCTAATTCTTACATTAGTGATAGCCCAAAACCTAAAACAAAACCTAGCACTAATCTGAGCCTGAATCCTAGCTTTAACCCTAACACTAAGCCAAACCCTAGCTCTAAACCTATTTCTTACCCTAAGCCAAACTCTCACCCTAATGCTACCCTAGTTCTAACACTAACCCTTAGCTTACCCCAAACCCTAACTATATTACTAGTACTAACCCTAGCCCTCATTCTATCTCTAACCCTAACCCAAAGCATAAAACAAACCCTTAGTCCTATTCTGACCCTAACACTAACCCTAGGTCAAAGCCTGACCTTAACACTAAACCGAACCCTAACACTAGCCCTACCAGTATACCTATACCTAAACCTAACTATAACACTAGTGCTACACCTAAACTTAATCCTAAATACAGCCATAATTCTAGCCCTAGTCCTAAACAAAAACTTAGCACTAGCCCTAAAATAACCATTAACCTAACACAAAGAGTAACCCTAGTCCTAGACCTAACCCTAGTTCTAATTCTGGCCCTAACAGTAAACCCAATGATAACCCGAACACCGACACTTACCCTAACACAAATCCTAGCTCTAAACCTTATCCTAACCCAAAACTTAAACCTAACAATAGACATATCTATAACCCTAACCCAAAAAACTAGCCATAACCATAACCCTAGCTCTTACATTACCCATAGCCCTAACACTAGCCATAAACCTCACACAAAACATAGCCCTAATACAAGCCCTAAACCTAGACTTAAACATAAACTTAACCCTAACCCTTGCACAAACACTAAACTTAATGCTTGCCCTAGCCCTAACCCTAGCTTAAACTCTAACCCTTACCCTAAATATAATCCTAGCTTTAAACGTAACCCTAACCCTATCCCTAATCCTAAGTGTAACCATAGCCAAAATCCTAGCTCTAACTTGATCCATTACCTTAAACATAACCCTAACCCTAACACTAACCCTAGCCCTAACCCTAATCCTAACCCTAACTGTAGCCCTAATTGTAGCCTTGATTCTAACCCTAACCCTTGCCCTAGCCATAAACATAGCTCAAACCCTAACATTAACCCTAAACTGAACCCTAACACTAACCCTAGAAGTAACCCAAATCCTAACCCTAATCCTAACCTTAACCTAAGCCCTAACACTAGCACTAAACCTATTCATTTGGTTATCCTAAACCAAATGCTAACCTTCGGGCTAGCCCTAACCCTATCCCTAACACTAACCCTATATATTACTCTAAACCTAACCTGAACTGTAAACCTAACTCTATCCATTACTCTAATCCCAACCCTAATCCTAATGCTAATTTGAGCCCTAACCTAAAACCTTAACCCAAACCAAACTCTGACCCATACTCTGACCCTAATAATAACCTAGCTCTATACCTGACCCTACACTAAAACTAACCCTTACACTAGACCTAGTAATAAACCTATCCCTAACACTATTCCTAACCATAACCCTAGACCTGACATTATCCCTAGCCCTAATTTTAGCCCTAACCCTAACACAAACCCTAGCCCTCATCCTAGCCCTAAACCTAGACTTCATTCTAACCCAAACCCGAACCCTAGCCCTATCCCTAAATATAATCTTCGCCCTAGCAATTAATCTAGCTAAATAAAACCATTCCTTCCACTAAAACTAACGCTAACCCTAGCCCTAACCATAGGCCTAACTCTAATACTAATCATAGCACTAATCCTAGCTCTATTTGAACCCTAAACTTAACCCTACACCTAACCCAAGCCCTAAGACTTACTCTAACTCACACACTAGCCCTATTCTATTTATAACCCTATTCATTACTATAACCCTCACCATAGCCCTAACCTTAGCCCTAACGCTAGCCATAACCCTAACCATAGATCTAACCATGACTCTATAGCTAACCCTAATCTTAAGTCTAATCCTCATTCTACAACTAACTCTAACACTATTGCTAATCCTAAAACTACCCCTAATCCAAGCCCTAGCCCTAAAACAAAATTGAGCCATTGCTCTAACCCTAAACTTAACCTAAACCAAAACCTAACCCATAACTAGCCATAACGTGAGCTCTAATTCGAGTCCTAGGCCTAAAACTAACACTTACTCTGACTCATATCCAAACACAAACCCTACATCTAAATGTCACCCTAACCCTTAAACTAATGCTAACACTAGACCTAGCCAAAACCTTAACCCTAAAACTAACTCTAATCCTAACCCTAGTTCTTACATTGACCTTAGCCAAACCCCAGACCTAACTCTAACACAAAAAAAGCCCTAATCCGAGCCCCAACACTAGATTTAACCCTAACCCTAACCCTAAAACTAGCACTAAACCTAACCCTAGTCCTAGCACTAACCCTAGCTCTAATTCTATCAATTACCCTAAGCCAAACCCTATTCATAAAGTTAACTCTAGTCCTAATCCTAATCCTTAGCCAAATCCAAACAATAACCCTATTACTATACCAAACACCAGCCCTCATTCTGGATCTAAACCTAACCCAAAACCTCATCCTAACCTTCACCTTTATTCTGACCCTAACACTAATTATAGATCTAAACCAGACCCTAAACAGAAACCAAAACCTGAAACTAGCCCTACAAGTACCTAAAGATAAACCTAACATTAGCCCCACACTTAAACCTAATCCTAAATCTAGCTATTATTCTAGCCCTTGACCTAAACAAAAATTTAGTGCCAGCTCTAACAATAACCCTTAACCTAAACCTATAACCTAACACAAAACTTAAATAATCCTAACCCTAATCGAGGCCAAAAACCTACCCTAAAAATAACCCTCACCCTAACCCTAACCCTAGTCCTAACCCTAACCCTCACCTTAGTCCTAACCCTAGCTCAAAGCCTAACCCTTAGCCTAAACATAACCCTAGCACTATCCCTAAACATAACCCTAACCATAGCCCTAATCCTAACCTTAAAACTAGACCTAACTCTAGCTCTAACCCTAGTCATTACCCTAACTCTAACCTTAACCCTAATGATAACCCTATCCATAGCCCTAACTGAAACCCTTACCCAAACCATAAACCTAACACTACACCTAAACCTAAACCTAAACCTTGCCATAGCCTTAACGCTAACTCAAACCCTAACACTTACCCTAAAACCAACAGTAAACCTAGCCCTAAAAGTAAACTTAAACCTAAACCTAACCTTAACCATAAAGCTAACCTTACATCTAACCCAATCTATTATGGTAAACCTAATCCTAACCCTAATGAAAACTCTAGCCCTAACCCTAAACCTAACCCTGAACATAACACTAAACCTAACCCTCGTCCTAGATCCAACCTAGCTCCAAACCTAAACTGTACCCTAAATACACCACTAACCCTAACCCTAAGCTATGTTTAATAGCCCTAACCCAAAACTAAACCTAACCCTAGCACTAATTCTAACCTAATCCTAGCCCTTCCCATAGATCTAACCCTATATATTATTCTTGTGATAACCCTAATCCTAATGCTAACCCTAGGCATAACCCTAACCCTTTTGCTAACCCTAAAGCTCTCCAAGCCCTAAATCTACTCTGAAACCTAAACCTAACCCAATCAATTACACTAACCCTAACTCTAACCCTAATGCTCATTGAGCCCTATCCCTAAACTTTAACCTAAAACAAACAAACCCCTAACACTGACCTTGACCCTAAAAATACACCGAGCTCTAAACCTGACCCTTACCCGAAGCCCAACACTTACACTAGACATAGACACAACCTAACCCTAAATCTACCCCAAACTCTAACACTAGACCTGACATTAGCCTTAGCCCTAATTCTAGACATAAAACTACAACAAACCCTAGTCCTTATCCTAGCCCTTAAACTAGCCTTAATCATAACCCTAACCCTAACCCTAGCCCTAACCCTAATTCTAACTCTCACCCTACCTCTAAATCTAGCTATAACACCATACCTTACCCTAAATTTAATTATAACCCTAACCCTAACACTAGGCCTAAACTGAACACTAACGGTAGCCCTAATCCTAGCCCTAACTTACCCCTATCCCTAAAACTAACCAAAACCCTAGGCCTAAGACTAACTCTTACTCTCACCCAAGCCCTAGCCCTAGTTATAACCCTATCTGTTACCGTAACCATAACCCTAGCCCAAACCCTTGCCCTATAATTACACCTAGCCCTAATCCTAGATCTAACACTAAATCCAAATCTAAACCTAACCCATAGCCTAAGCCTAACACTAACAGTAGCCCTAACCCTAATGCTAATCTTATAACTATCCCAAACCCTAAAAGTAGGACTAAAACAAAACTGAGCCCTAACCTTAACCCTTAACTTAAATCAAATCCTAACACTACACCTACACATAACCCTAGCCCTAATTCGAGTCCTAACCCTAACCTTAAAACTTACCCTGAACCTGACTCATATCCTAACACCGACCCTAGCTCTAAAGACCACCCTAAACTTAAACCAAACCCAAACAGTAACTCTAGCCCTAATTCAAGTCATAACCCTAACTTTAAAGCCAACCCTGACCCTGACTGATATCCTAACAGTCACCCTAGCTATAAACACAGATCTCACTTAAAATGAACACTAACAGTAACCATAGCCCTTATTTGAGTCCTAACCCTAACCCTAAAACTAAACCTGATGCTGACTCATATCCTAACAAAAACCCAAGCTCTAAATATTACCCTAACCTTAAACCTAAACCTAACACTAAACGTACCCCTAAATCTAACCCTAATTCTAACCCTGGCTCTTACATTAGCCAATGTCCAAATCTAGCCTTAACCCTAACACAAAAACTATCCCCAATCCGAGCTTGAAACCTATATTTAACCCTAACCCTAACCCTAACTCTAACATTAACACTAGCTCTAAGGCTATCCTTATACCTAAGGAAAAAAACTAACTCTAATGGTAACCTTATACCTGTCTCTAATCTTTAGGCTAACCAAAACCCTAACCTTATTAATAGTCCTAACCCTATCCTTCATTCTAGCTCTAACCCTATTACAAACCCTAATGCTAACCGTGACACTTATTCTTACCCTAACACCAACCCTAGGTCTAAAACTGACCCTAACCCCAGACCAAACCATTAAACTATCCCTAGACCTAAACCAAATCCTAAATCTAGCATGAACTCTAGCCTTAGACATAACATAAACCTAGTCCTAGCCTTAACAATAATCCTTAACATAACTCAGACACTAACCCTAAACCTAGACATAAACATAGTCCGATTTCTGGCTGTAACCCTAACACTAACTCTAACCCAAACACAGACCCTGCCTTTAGAGTAAACCTGTCTCTAAATCTGACCCTACGCAAAAAATCTAAACCTAACACTAGACCTAGCCATATCCCTAAGCCTACAACTAGCCCTTAACATAACCCTAGCTCTTACATTACCCATAGCCCTAACCCTATGCCTGAACCTAACACAAAAGCTAGAGCTAAGCCTAGGCCTAAATCAAGCCTTAAGCATATCCCTAAACCGACCCCTAGCCCTAACCCTAACGAAACCTTTGCCTTACACCTAATCCTAGCTCAAAGTCTAATCATTGCTCTAAACATAAACCTACACCTATCCCTCAATCTAACCCTAACCCTAACCCTAATCCTAAACTTACCCTAGTCCTAAACCTATCTCTAAGCCTACCCATTACTCTAAACCTAAACTTAACCTTATTGATAATCCTAGGCTTATTATTAAACCTAAACCTAACTGGAAAACTAAAACTAGACCTAACTTTAAACCTCACACTTGCCATAGACCTAACCCTAGCTCAAACCCTAAAACTTACTATAAACCTGCACACAACCCTAGCCCTAACTCTAAGCCTAAACTTCAATCTAACATTAAACATAGTCCTAAATCTACATCTAATTGTAAACATTACCCTAACCCTAACCCTAACCCTGTCCCTAATGATGCCCCTACCTCTAATCCTAACCCTAACCCTATGAGTACTATAAACTTATCCCTAGAAGTAACCTTAAACCTATCCCTCACCCTAGCCCTAACCCTAGCTCAAAACCTAACCATTATGCTAAACATAAACCTAAGCCTATCCCTAGTTTAACCCTAACCCTAACCCTAATTCAAGACCTATTCTTAACCATAAACCTAGCCCTAAACTTAGCTCTAATCCTATCCATTATACTAACCATAACCGTTACCCTAATGCGAACCTTAGGCCTAACATTATCAATTATCCTAAACCTAATGTAAACTATAAACAAAACCCTATCAATACCCTAACCCACACCCTAGTGCTAATTCAAGCCCTAACCCTAAAACCTAACCTCAAACAAACTCTAACACTGACTCTGACCCTAATAAATCTCCTAGCTCTAAGCATGACTTTTACACTAAACCTAACCCTTACAGTAGACCTAGCCGTAACACTAATCCTAAAACTATCCCCAACCATAAGCTTAGACTTGTCATTATCCATAGCCCTAATCCTAGCCCTAAACCTAACACAAACCACAGCCCTTATCCTAGCCCTAACCTAGCCTTAATCCTAACCCTAAACCTAACTTTAGGCCTAACACAAGAAGTAACCCCACCCCAATCTTATCACTAATTTAGTCCTATTCATAACCCAAACCCTAATCCTAGCCCTAAGACTAATTCTAACTCTCAACCAGCCCCATCCCTAGTTCTAACCCTATCCCTAGCCCTAAACCCAGCCCTAACCCTAGCCCTATCATTAGCTCTAGCTCTAACCTACATCTAATTTAACTCGAAATCAAACCCTAACCGTAAGCCTAACCCTAACCCTAACCCTAACTCTAAATCTAACTTTAACTCTAGCCCTAAAACAAAACCGAGTCATAGCCCTAACCCTAACCCTTAACCTAAACCAACCATTTACTCAAACCCTATCCTTAGCTCTAATTCTAGTTTTAAGCTGAAAACCAGAACTAAAACTGACTCTGACTCTGACCATAATACTAAACTTAGTCTAAACATCACCCTAACCCTAACCCTGAACTTAACACTAGACCTACCACTAACCCTAACCCTAAATTTAACCCTAATTGTAACCCTGGTACTTACATTAGCCTTACACCTAACCCTAGTACTAACTTAACCCAAAACCTAGCCCTAATCCAAGCCCTAACCTGAGCTTTAACCCTAACCCTAATCCTAAACATTTTAGCCCGAATAAAAAACCATAAACCTAGCCCTAACCCTATCTTTAACCCTATCTATTGTTGTAACCATAACTTAGACTTAAACCTAACCCTAACCTTACTCCTAAACCTATGCATTATTCTAAACCAAACTTAAACACTAAACCTCATCCTATCATTACACGAACACTAACCATAATGCAAGCCCTAACATTAAAACTTAACATTAAAACTTAACCTATCCCAAGCTTTTAACCCAGACCTTGAACCTAATAATACCCTAAGCTCTAAACCTGACCCTAACCCTAACCCTAACCCTTATATTACATGTAGCCATAAACCTAACCCTATAACTATCTTTAATCATAATCCTATATCTGAAAGTAGCCCTAGCCGTAATCCTAGCCCAAACACTAAAATAAACCATAACCCTCATCCTAGCCCCAATCCTAGCCTTAAACATTACCCTAACCCTAACCATAGCCATAACTCTAATTCTAACCTTCACCTCATCTCTAAACCTAGCTATACTGCCATTCCTTACCCTAAACTTAACCCTAAACCTAACACTAACTATAGGCCTAATTTGAACACTAACCCTAGCCCTAATTCTAACCCTAATTTAACCCTATACCGAACCCTAACCCTAACCCTAACCCTAGCCCTAAGACTAACTCTAAATCTCACACTAGCCCTATCCCTACATCTAATCCTATCATTACCGTAATCCTAAACCTAGCCCTAAACCAAGCCATAACCATTGCCAAAAACTTACTCCTAGTCCTAACCCAAGATCTAAACCTAACTCTAAATGTAACCCTAACCCTAAGCCTAAGCCTAACATTAACACTAGCCCTGGCCCTGAGGCTAATCATAAAACTAGCCCTAACACTAACCCTTGCAGTAAAACAAAACTGAGCAATAGCCCTAACCCTAAACCTTAACTTAAACCAAACGTTAACACTACACCTAGACCTAAACCTAGCCCTAATTCGAGTCCTAAACTTAACCTTAATGCTAACCCTAACTCTGACTCATATCCTAACACTCACCCTAGCTCTAAACACCACCCTAACCTTAAATCAAACCCTTACAGTAACCATAGCCTTAATTTGAGTCCTAACCCTAACCCTAAAACTAAATCTAGCCCTATTAACCTAACACTAACACTAGCTCTAAATTTCACCCTAATCTTTAACCTAATCCTAACACTAGAGTTTTAACCCCTAACCATAACCCTAAAACTAACCCTAAAAACCGTAGTTCTTACAATAGCCATTGCTCTAACCCTAGCCATGACCGTAACACAAAAACTAGCCCTAATCTGAGCCCTAAACCTAGCTTTGACTCTAACCCTAGCCCTAACTCTAGCTCTAAACCTATCCCTTACCCTATACCAAACTCTAAAACTAATGCTAATGCTAATCCTAATCCTAATTCATTAACCTAACCCAAACCATAACTCTATTAATAGTCCGAACCCCAGCCCTCATTCTAGCTCTAACCATAATCGAAAACCCTAATGCTAACCCTGACTTTTATTTTGTCCCTAACACTAATCATAGGTCTAAACCTGAAATTAACCTGAAACTGAACCCTAACATTAGCCCTACTGGTAACCTTATACCTAAATGTAACACTAACACTAGCCCTAGACCTAAATCTAATATTAATGTATCATAATTCTAGCCCTAGACCTAAAGAAAAACCTAGCCCTAGCCCTAATAGCCTAAAGCCAAAACTAATCTTTCCCCTAGTCTTAACCCTAGTCCTAATTCTGGCTTTCCCATTAACCATAACCCTAAACTGAACACTGACCCTGACACTAACACTAACCCTAGCTCTAAACATCACCCTAACCATAAACCTAACCCTAAAACTACTCTTAGCTTTAACATTAACCTTACAACTAGCCCTAATCATAACAAAGTTCTCACATTTGCCATAGTCCTAACCTATTGCAAACCCTAGCCCTAACCCAAGCCCTACCATAGCTTTAACCCTAAAGCTAACCATAACTCTAACCTTAGCCCTAAGCCTAAACCTAGGCCTAACCCTAGACCTAATCTTAAGCATAACACTACCCCTAACACTAGCTCTAACCCTATCCATTACCCTAATCATAAACCTAACACTTCTGCTAACCCTAGGCCGAACCCTAATCCTATACTTAACCATAACCATATCCATTACTGTACACCTAACCTGAACTCTAAATCTAAAACTATCATTAACCTATACCTAACTGTAATGATAACTCGAGCATTAACCCTAAACCTTAATCTAATAAAAACCCTAATCCTGACCCTGACCCTAATAATACCCATAGCTCTAAACCTGACCCTAGCAAGAAACCTGACCCTTAAAATGCATCTAGCTATAAACCTAACCTAAAACTCTCCCTAACTGTAACCCTAGACCTGAAATTAGCCTTAGCTCTAATCCTAGACCTAATCCTTACACAAACCTAAGCACACATTCTATCTATAAACCTCACCTTAATCATAAACGTAACCATAACCATAAGCCTAATTCTAATCCTCACCCTAGTCCTAAAAGTAGCTATAATCCCATCCCTTAACCTAAACCTAACCCTAACCCTAACACTAACCCTAGCCCTAAACCTAGGCCTAACCCTAACACTAACCCTAGTCCTAATCCCAGCCCTAATTTAGCCCTATCCCTAACCCAACCCTAACCCTAGCCCTAAGACTAACTCAATCTCTCACCCTAGCCTTATACCTAGTTCTAACCCTATCTCTTACCATCACCCTATACCTAGCCCTGAACTTAGGCCTAATCCTAGCCCTATTCTTACCCCTAGCTCAAAGCCTATATCTAAACCTAACTCTAAATCTAACCCTAAACCTAAGCCTAAACCTCACACTAACACTAACCCTAATCCTAAAACTATCCCTAACTCTACCCCTAGCCTTAAAACAAAACCGAACCATAATCCTAACCCTACACCTAGCCCTAATCCTATCTCTAATTCTAGTCCTAACCCTAACCTGAAAATTAATCTGGACTCTTACTGTGAAACTAACATTAAACACAGCTCTAAACATCATCATAACCATAAATTTAACCCTAACACTAGACATAGCCCTTTCCCTGACCCTATCACTAGCTCTAATCATAACACTACATTGTACATTACCCATAGACTTAACCCTAGCCCTAACCTAACACAAAACCTAGCCTTAATCCAAGTCCTAAACCTGTTTTTTTAATATTTATTTTTTAGTTTTCTTTATTTTATTGGTATGTGGTGCTGAGGATCGAACCCAGCGTCCTGCACATGCCAGGTAAGCATGCTATTTCTTGAGCCACATCCTCAGCCACTAAACCTAGCTTTCACCCTAAACGTAATTCTAACCCTAACCCAAAAAAGGCCATAATCCTATACATAACCCTACCCTAATCTTAGGTTTAACCCTATTCATTACCCTAATGATAACTCATTTTGCTAAACCTAGAACAAACCCTAACCTTATCCATTACACTAAACCACATCTAAACCCTAACCCTAACACAAACAAAAGCCCTAATCCTATACATAACCGTACCCCTAATCTTAGGTCTAACCCTATCCATTAGCCTAATGATAACCTTTATGGTAACCATAGGCCTAATCATAACCCTATCCATTACACTAAACCACACCTAAACCCTAAACCTAACACTTTTATTACCTTAACCCAAATCCCTAATGATAATTCAAGCCCTAAACATAAACCCTAACATAACCCAAACCCTAACCTTGATCCTGACCCTAATAATAACCCTAGCTCTAAAACTGACCCTTAATATACACCTAACCCCTACACTAGACCAAGCCATAAACATAAAACTAAATCTATCCCTAACTGTAACCCTATACCTGACATTAGCTCTAGCCCTAATACTAGCCCTAACCCTAACACAAATATTAGCCCTCATTCTAGCCCTAAACCTAGCTTTAATCATAACCCTAAACCTAACCCTAGCCCTAACCCTAATACTAACCATTGCTCTAGCCCTCAAACTAGCTATAAGTCAGTACCTTACCCTAAATTAATTCAAACTCCAACCTTAATCCAAGGCCTAAACCTAACACTAACACTAACTCTAATTTAGCCATATCCCTAACCCTAACCCTAATCCTAGCCCTAAGACTAATTCTAACTCTCATACTAGTCCTATCACTAGTTCTAACCCTATCCCTTACCATAACCCTAAATCTAACCCAAACCTTAGTCCTAACCCTTGCACTATCCTTAGCCCTATCCCTAACCATAGATCAAAACCTAACTCTAAATCTATCCCTAACCCAAAGCCTAAGCCTAACCATTATAAATACATTTATATTTAGACTCTGTGTCTACAGATGTTGGCTTCAATTATTATTTAGAATATAGTCATTAGTTTCATAAAGGCATAACATTTCTGGTGGTGTGTAGAGAACTGAGGGTCGGGGTAGGATGCTATGTTAAGAGGGAAAGGAATGAGGGTATGTGATTAATCTAACTTAGCAACTTTGGAGGAGAACTCTAATGAATAGACAGGGGAAATTTATGGAAGAAGGTATAAATTCAAACTCCTTATCTGTATTCATAAAATTACCCTATGTATAAATAGTAAAAGTTAGGAGGATGAAAGTGGGATAGAGGGAGAAAGAAAAAAGAAGAAAAAATAACAAGGAAAGAAAGAGAGGGAGAGAGAAAATAAAAACAAATAAAGAGGTGGTGAGGTGGGGCCTATGCAATTCCTCTATATTATACAATTCTAGGTATTCAGTTCTTAAAGTGCAATTTCATGGAAAGTTCTTGGTTTCACATATGTTGAGGTTGTGAGGACCAGAGGGGGAAGAGTAGAGGAGAATGGATGAGAAGAGCAAGCAAAGAAAAGTAAGAAAGAAAAAAAGTCTCTCAGAACTCTGTTTTCTTTTCTTGCAGTAGGTGGAGTTGTCTATTCCTAGCTTGAGTCTCTGTGCTCAGGGTGGTGGAGGTAGCCAGGGTGAGAGGGTTTGAGCATCTACCTGGAGCTTCCCTACTCTTAGTCTCTGAATTGGAAACCAGGTGCCTTTACAGTTGCTTTTCCACATAGATAGCTACACCCCCCAAAACTTGTGAGAAAAATCTTGAATTATTACAGCTGGAGGTAGGGGAGTTGGAAACCGGGTACCTGATAAGCTGCAGAACCAAGCTGATAGCCATGCCCACTGATAGATGGTGAGTAAGGTTTTGCAACATGGATTCCATCTATTACCCATGTATGGTGTTTGGTGAGGTGGGTGGTTCTGGAGTGGCCTTGTGCTGTGTCCAGATCGGTCTGGTGTCCTACAAGCAAAGCCTCTGTGTTCTGTGCTGCCTTCCATCTGTGCAGACAGCGCCTGGGACAGCCAGGGCTGAGACTGCTGTCTGTGCCCTGAGAAACTGCACATCCAAGCCTTCCATCTGCACCAAGAGCACCCATGCCGCCCTAGTTTTCTTCAAATTTCTCTGATACTGGGCAGGATTCATCTTTTACTTAGCCTTACTATGCTCCACAGGTTTGGGCCATGTCGGTTCAATTGCTCGCTGTCATGAACAGTTTGTATTTTAAGGTTACCCTTCATTAGGGCTTATTGATGTGAATGAAAATTGAGCTGGAAATCAAACAGGGTTGGCAGGAGGTGCTTGAAACTTTATACAATTAGTTCTCAGTGGGCACTCTCTGGTTTCTTTCTTTTGAAGTAGGCCAAAGATGAAGCATGCAAAAGAAACTGTATCAGAGAGCCCTTAAGGAGAAAACAGGGAAACATGTACGTACTGAAATAAGTCTCCCAACAGTTTGATCAGATTTCTTTGATACTATACAGTATTCACCTTTTAGCTTGCTCCACTAGGCTCTCAAGGTTGGCACTTCTAAATCAATGATTCTCTAAATACGTAAGTGTTAGTGTTACAGTTAGGGTTAGTGATAGCTTTAGAGCTAGTGTTAGGGTTACAGTTTGTTTTGTTCAAATTTCTTTTTTTTTAATTTAATTTTTTATTGGTTGTTCAAAACACTATAAAGCTATTGACATATCATATTTCATACATTAGATTCAAGTTGGTTATGAACTCCCAATTTTACCCCAAATACAGATTGCAGAATCACATTGGTTACACATCCACATTTTTACATAATGCCCTATTGGTAACTGTTGTATTCTACTACCTTTCCTATCCTCTACTATCCCCCCTCCCTCCCCTCCCATCTTCTCTCTCTACCCCATCCACTCTAATTCATTTCTCTCCTTGTTTATTTTCCCATTCCCCTCACAACCTCTTATATGGAATTTTGTATAACAATGAGGGTCTCCCTCCATTACCATGCAATTTCCCTTTTCTCTCCCTTTCCATCCCACCTCATGTATCTGTTTAATGTTAATCTTTTCTTCCTGCTCTTCCTCCCTGCTCTGTTCTTAGTTGCTCTCATTATATCAAAGAAGACATTTGGTATTTGTTTTTTAGGGATTGGCTAGCTTCACTAAGCATAATCTGCTCTAGTGCCATCCATTTCCCTGCAAATTCTATGATTTTCTCATTTCTTAGTGCTGCGTAATACTCCATGGTGTATAAATGCCACATTTTTTTTTTATCTATTCATCTATTGAAGGGCATCTGGGTTGGTTCCACAGTCTAGCAATTGTGAATTGTGCTGCTATGAACATCGATGTAGCAGTATCCCTGTAGTACGCTCTTTTAAGGTCTTCAGGGAATAGTCCAAGAAGGGCAATAGCTTGGTCAAATGGTGGTTCCATTCCCAGCTTTCCCAGGAATCTCCATACTGCTTTCCAGATTGGCCGCACCAGTTTGCAGTCCCACCAGCAATGTACAAGACTACACTTTTCCCCACATCCTCTCCAGCACTTGTTATTGTTTGACTTCATAATGGCTGCCAATCTTACAGGATTGAGATGGTATCTTAGGGTGGTGTTGATTTGCATTTCTCTGACTGCTAGAGATGGTGAGCATTTTTTCATGTACTTGTTGATTGATTGTATGTCCTCCTCTGAGAAGTGTCTGTTCAGGTCTTTGGCCCATTTGTTGATCCTGCTTAGAATTGCTTTTGCTATTCTGGGTCTTTTATTTTTCCATATGAATTTCATGATTGCTTTATCCATTTCTACAAGAAATGCCGTTGGGATTTTGATTGGCATTGCATTAAACCTATAGAGAACTTTTGGTAATATCGCCATTTTGATGATGTTAGTTCTGCCTATCCATGAACAGGGTATATTTTTCCATCTTCTAAGATCTTCTTCTACTTCTCTTTTTAGGGTTTTGTAGTTTTCATTGTATAAATTTTTCACCTCTTTTGTTAGGTTGATTCCCAAGTATTTTATTTTTTTTTTGAGGATATTGTGAATGGAGTGTTTTTCCTCATTTCCATTTCAGAAGTTTTGTTGCTGATATACAGAAATGCCTTTGATTTATGCGTGTTGATTTTATATCCTGCCACTTTGCTGAATTCATTTATTAGTTCTAGTAGTTTTTTTGTATACCCTTTTGGTTCTTCTAGGTATAGAATCATGTCATCTGCAAATAGTGATAATTTAAGTTCTTCCTTTCCTATTTTGATGCCTTTAATTTCTTTCATCTGTCTAATTGCTCTGGCCAGTGTTTCGAGAACTATATTGAATAGAAGTGGTGATAGAGGGCATCCCTGTCTTGTTCCAGATTTTAGGGGGAATGCCTTCAATTTTTCTCCATTGAGAATGATGCTAGCCTGGGGCTTAGCATAGATAGCTTTTACAATGTCGAGGTAAATTCCTGTTATCCCTAGTTTTTCTAATGTTTTGAACATAAAGGGATGCTGTACTTTGTCGAATGCTTTTTCTGCATCTATTGAGATGATCATATGGTTCTTATTTTTAAGTCTATTGGTGTGGTGAATAACATTTATTGATTTCCGTATATTGAACCATCCTTGCATCCCAGGGATGAATCCTACTTGATCATGGTGCACAGTTTTTTTGATGTGCCTTTGTATTCGATTTGCCAGAATTTTATTGAGGATTTTTGCATCTAGGTTCATCAGAGATATTGGTCTGTCGTTTTCTTTCTTTGAGGTGTCTTTGTCTGGTTTCGGAATCAGGGTGATGTTGGCCTCATAGAATGAATTTGGCAGAGCTCCTTCTTTTTCTATTTCCTGAAATAACTTGAAAAGTATTGGTATTAATTCTTCCTTAAAGGTTTTGTAAAACTCCGTTGTATACCCATCTGGTCCTGGGCTTTTCTTGGTTAGAAGTCTTTTGATTGCTTCTTCTATTTCATCTATTGTTATTGGTCTGTTTAAGTTGTGAGTATCCTCCTGACTCAGTCTGGGCAAATCATATGACTTAAGGAATTTATTGATGTCTTCACTATCTTCTATTTTATTGGAATATAGGTTTTCAAAATAATTTCTAATTGTCTTCTGTATTTCTGTAGCGTCTGTTGTGATATTGCCTTTTTCATCCCGTATGTTAGTAATTTGAGTTCTCTCTCTTCTTCTCTTCGTTAGCATGGCTAAGGGTCTGTCGATCTTATTTATTTTTTCAAAGAACCAACTTTTAGTTTTGTTAATTTTTTCAATGGTTTCTTTTGTTTCAATTTCCTTGATTTCTGCTCTGATTTTAATTATTTCTTGCCTTCTGCTACATTTGCTGTTGTTTTGCTCTTCCTTTTCTAGGGCTTTGAGATGAAGTGTGAGCTCATTTATTTGTTGGTTTTTCCTTTTTTTGAGGAATGACCTCCAAGCGATGAATTTCCCTCTTAAAACTGCTTTCATTGTGTCCCATAGATTCCGATATGTTGTGTCTGTATTTTTATTTATCTCTAAGAATTTTTTGATTTACTCCTTTATGTCTTCTGTAACCCATTGATCATTCAGTAACATATTGTTCATTTTCCATGTGATGTAGGATTTTTCCTTCTTTCTTTTATCATTGATTTCCAGTTTCATTCCATTATGATCAGATAAAATGCATGGTATTATCTCCACCCCTGTATATTTACTGAGGGTTGCCCTATGGCATAACATATGGTCTATTTTTGAGAAGGATCCATGTGCTGCTGTGAAAAAAGTATATCCACTTGATGATGGTTGATATATTCTATATATGTCAGTTAAGTCTATGTTGTTGATTGTGATATTGAGTTCTATAGTTTCTTTATTCAGCTGTTGTTTGGAGGATCTGTCCAATTGTGAGAGAGGTGTGTTGAAGTCACCCATAATTATTGTGTTGTGGTCTATTTGATTCTTGAACTTGAGGAGAATTTGTTTTATGAACATCGCAGCACCATTATTTGGTGCATAAATATTGATAATTGTTATGTCTTGTTGTTGAATGGTTCCTTTTAACAGTATATAATATCCTTCCTTATCCCTTTTGATTAATTTAGTCTTGAAGTCAATTTTATTTGATGTGAGGATGGCCACCCCTGCTTGCTTACGAGGACCATGTGCGTGGTATATTTTTTCCCAACCTTTCACCTTCAGCCTGTGTATGTCTTTTCCAATCAGATGTGTCTCCTGGAGGCAGCATATTGTTGGATTTGTTTTTTTATTCCATGTTACCAGCCTATGTCGCTTTATTGGAGAGTTTAAGCCATTAACGTTTAGAGTTATTCTTGATATATGGTTTGTACTTCCAGCCATGTTTGATTATTTATCTTCTTTTTTTTTTAAATTTAGTTTGTTTCTCCATGGTTAGGTTTCCCCCAGCCCTCTGTCTTTATAGAGGCACTTCCCACTGATGGTTTTGGTTGTTGTTTTTCATTTCTTCCTCGTGTAGTGTTTTGCTCAAGATGCTAGGTCCTCCTGAATATTTAGGCTGTCCTTCATTGTTTGTACCCCTTTTCTTCCTTGCTTTTTTATGCTGCTCATGTTACTTCTTGTTCTGTTTGACTGCTGAGTTTCTGTTTACTCTTATAGATTTATTTGATGCTTGGGAGGAAAGATATTAGAAGGGAAGGGAAGAAGTCACTAAAGAGAATGAGAGTAGGCAGGTAGAATTCAAGGAAGGGGGGATAAGAAAATTGAAAAGAAATGAAAAGACTAAAGAAACAAAAATAACAAAGATTAGATAATAAAGAAAGAAAAGACTAGAAAAAAAATAACAAAAATAATAATGATAATAAAAAATGAAAATTAAAATTTAAAAAAATAATTATAATAATAAAATTTAAAAATTTAAAAAAATTAGAAACATTGAAAAAAGTTAAAGAACAACCACAAATAAAAATTGAAAATGAAAGAAAAAGAAGAAAAAAAAGAAAAAGAAAGAAAATGATAATAATAATAATAAATGCAGTCCTAGAATTCTATTAACTTCTCTTCGAGTAGGTGGAGCTGTGCCCACTGGGCCAAGCTTCTCCTCTCAATAGGTGGGAACCATTCACTGTGCAGCAGCTCTTTCTCCTAGACTGGGCGGGTCTCCAATCCTGAGTGTCTAGGGCCTTGTCTTGTGTTTCCTCAAGCCAGGCCGTGCTCACCTGTGGTGCTCACCACAATACTGGCTACATGCCAGTTCTGCTGATCCTGGGAGCCCTGTTTTCATGAACACCTGGGCTCACTCTCCCTGTTTGCCTCCCTCAGACCCTATGTTTGTAGAGCTTGGGGCTGAGATCCCCCAGCGAATTTGCTTGCCCTCCTGTAGCCACGCCCCCGGTAGCTGGTGCAAGAGACCTCAGTTGTCAGCATTGGTGGGAGCGGTAGCCGGGAGTTCCGCGCCACGAGTCCCGTGCCACTCCTGATTCCCTCGTTCTGGTTATTGAATTCACAGGAGAGCTGGGAGTGGCCCTTAAGGTTTCACCACTGTGTGGAGAGAGATGACTAGGGGATTACACACCTGTCGCACTGGTTTCAATGCAGTTATCTCCTCCACCCATGACGCCATTTCTCTGCCATGGTGGTATCCCATGCAAATGGTGACCGTTCGTTCCCTTTGCCGGGTGACCAATGCAATGGGTGGGTCCTGACTGTCTCTCCCAATCCCCGTTTCAGTCCTGTGGCCACTGCCTATGAAGTCTCTGTTGGCTTTTACCTCTGTAAGTTCCTAAGGGCCAACCAATTATTTCAGTGGGATCGTTAGGCTGAGTCACATGAAGCAGGCGAACCGGAGCTTAATTGCCTCCGATTCGGGCTCTGTGTGTGTGTTCTGAGGGGCCCAGCCTGTACACCCCAGATCCACGTCAGCTCAGCATTGCCTAGTGATCCTGAGCAAACAGCATTTAGACAGTTTATGGCTCTCTATGCCCGCAGAGTTGAAGATGTCAGAGACTTGATCTCTCTGCGCCTGCCACCATGTTAGATCTCCTCAATGATATTCATGTTGCCCTTACAGCTTCCTGGCATAAGCAATTTCTTGGGATTATACAAACTGCTGCTTCTGTTTCCAGTCCATATTTCTAGAAATGAAACCCTGCCACCGTCGCCTCCATCTCTGGGCCGCGCTCGTGGGCGCTGCACTCATCTGCGACTGTAGCAGAGCCGCCCTGGCCTCCACAGCTCTTCACCCCTGTGCCCGGCCCCTGGGGCCCAAGCGGCTGCCACCGCGGCTCTCCGTCCCCCTCCTCTGGAGCACGGGTCCCCTGGCAGGGGGGTGCAGAACGACCCCAGTGCAGGCTCTGCCCGAAGGTGCAGTGGTGAACAGGCCACCAAGACGCTCGAGGCTGCAGTCCAGCCTTCAGAGGACAGGGCTTGGCATGCAGCCCAGCTCCAACCTCTAGGTGCGGCTGCCAGACAATGTATACAGAGCCATCAAGACAGCAAGCAGAAAGCAAATGGCCTTGTTCAAATTTCTTTGATACTGGGAAGATTTGTCTTTTACCTAGCCTTACTATGTGCCCCAGTTTGGGGCCTTTTCTGTTCAATGGATCGCTGTTGGGAATAGCTGTTTTTAATGTCTCACTTCATTTTGACCTATATAGGTAAATGAGAATGGAGTTGGATTTCAGAGGGTTGGTGCTAGCTGGTTGAAACTTCACATACTCAATCAGTTGTCTGTGGGCACTCTCTGGTTTCTTCCTTGTAAAAGTAGTGATAAGGGGAAGCATGCAAAACAAGTTTGTCCAAGAGCACTTTAGGAGAAAACAGGGCAATATGCATGCACTGAAATTCCTCCCCCAATTATTTGGTCAGATTTCTTTGATACTGTGCAGGATTCATATGTAATCCCTCCCCACTAGTCTCCCCAAGTTTAAACCTTTTATGATCAAAGGTTCTCTTAACAGGTTAGACTTAGGGTTATGGTTAGAGTTAGGGTTATAACTAGTGTTAGGGTTGGGGTTAGTTTTTTTTCAACTTTTGGATACTGGGCAGGATTT